>NC_134862.1:55928392-56228392 GCF_049852395.1 Peromyscus maniculatus bairdii
AGAAGATGTGGAGAACTCTGTGAAACAGTGTTTTCCACATACAATATACCTGTTACACACATGAATGCATAGTAGATGTGGTAGAAGCTTCACAAGACCTTTGTAAAGATCAAGCTGGTCATATATTCAACATGAATGGGGATGTGCTCATGAAGTCCCCTCCTTAGATAAGGCACCACTGGGAATTGATAGCTGCTGTGAAGAGTGCTGCAATTTTCTTCAAGGTCAGTTCCATGTAGGTTGTTGATGATCCAGGGAATGGCCCTACAACCATGTGCATACTGGCCATATCAACTGGCCTTAATAATTTAAAGAAAAATGAGGATGTCAATTTGGATCGAACACATTTATTAAGGAAGATCTAGGAGGAGTTGGAGAAAAGGAAAACACCTTGCACATTTTTATGCAATTCTCAAAGAATAAATAAAAATATAGTTATAGATACTATTAGTTGTATTGTCTTTCTCTGTTAATTTCTTTTCTGTGTTGATAATCAAAGCCCAAGTGTTGTGCTTGCTAGGCAAGTGCTCAATTACAGAGTAAAACATATTCTATTAACTGCTAAGTTTAGAATGTGCATAGTATTTATTAGAATAAAGAACCCTTCCTGCTAAAATCTCAGCATATATTAATACACATGATAACATATGTATTTGTTCATAGGTAATGTATTTATTTTTGTTCATTGAAAGATAGAGGATAAGGGTGAATAAGACAACTTCTAATTGTTATTTCAAACAATTGAATTAAAAGAGTAAAAATTAGGCTAGGTAAAAAATGCAGATCATAGGTTGAGGACCTGACTAATAAGCACAAAGACATGATTTTAATCTCTAATAATACAAGAAAAACTAAGAGAAAATATATTTAAAAATATACCATTCTGATAACAGCAACAACCACATGTTTGAGTATAACTAATTCATTTTCTTTGAAAGAAATATTTATCTTTTACCAGTTTAAGTCAATTTGATTGTAATGAGGAAAGTTTTAACTCAAAGTAGATCATGTTAATGATTCTCAAACTCTGATGTGTTTTGAGAGATTCGAGAAGACCTCCTTCACCTTACTGGCATCCACAGGCATCAATCCACCCAATGATTCACCCAATGACTCAATAAGTCTGTACTGTGGTTATCTACTGCCTATTAAGCTCCCAGGTGTTGCTCGAATCTTAGATGTTTGTTGAATAATAATAATAATAATAATAATAATAATAATAATAATAAATTGGTACCAGATACTGAGGTAAAAGCTGAAAGATAAGAGAAGCAGAGCAACCCACAGCCACCACCTATTACCTCACCAACTCTGTGAATCATCTGACTGAAATCCTCTTAGTATTCACCTGGAAGGGTCTCAGCTAAATTGCCTTAGTTCCTGTCTCCTCACGCCTTATATACCTTTCTCTGCCCTGCTGTCACTTCCTGGGATTAAAGGCTTGTGTGCTTCCCAGTACTGGGATTAAAGATGTGTGTCACCACTGCCTGGCTCCCCTTCCAGTGTGGCCTTGAACTCACAGAGATACAGAAGGATCTCTGCCTCCCAAGTGATAGGGTTAAGGGTGTCTGGCCTCTAGGTCTAGTCTAGTGGCTGGCTCTGTCCTCTGATCCTCAGGCAAGCTTTATTAGGGTATACAACATATCACCACACCCAGGTTTTGCTCATTGTCTATGTGTGTAAAAAATGCAACATAATTCAAGGTGTATGATTCAAGCAACATGGAAGCAATGTGGGATTTGTTTTTTTTCTAAATATTTTGTTTTTCTGAGCAACACCTGTCATATTTAGTGTTTATCCTCAGACAGATTTCCCTCATGCCACAATATGACAGCCGACAGAAATTGAGACAAAACTCCTTTGTTCACTGACAGGTAAAAGGGAAGAACTCTCTTTTAGAATCACGAACTATAAGAATCTGATGTCTTGTTGGACCAACGTAAGCATACGCCTAACTATGAACAAATAATAGTTATTTTATTTGGAATTGTGTTATGTGTTAAGGTTAAACTAGGATTTCTGAATCATACCATAATAGGGTTTAGAATTATCTCAGTGGCTTTAATCAGAATATGTTCAAGAAATTATCCATTACATCTACTTTGCTTAGATATGCTGACTTCCTTGATGGAGTAGAGAATGAACAAGACTTGTGTCCTGTTATAATGATAGAATGGGATAAACAGTAGCAACTAGGAAGCACTAGTACTGCTTCAGAGTATGAACAGAAATTCATTTATGTATCAGTATTTAATTTAAAAATTTGGAGAAAAGAAAGGTAATTCTTGACCTACATGTTAGTGATTAAATAACTATAGCTATTTTGAAGTAAATACATTTTCCCTAAAATTATATTTTAAAAAATATAATTACATCACTTCCCCTCATACTCTTTGTCATATTCTTCCTTCCTCCAAACCCTTCCAATTAAATATGATTTATTTACCAAAATTGTTTTGTACAAGTCATAGCACCTAGGAAATTTTTCTTTACCACAATAATTTTTCAGGATAATTTTTGTCTGCCTTAAAACAACTTTTGAAAGATTGAAATATTTTGAGGTTCTCTGGTACCCTTCTTTCTAACTTTAAATTTTATGACTTCATTATCGTAATCTCTCATTAATTTACATACATTGTTAATCTGTCTGATAACTTTTAAGACATTTTGCATATCCCAACTTCTACAAATCTCCAATGATTGAAGGAATTTGGAGCATAAATTCTGATTAATGAAAAGGTAGCCCAGCACTCGGGAGGCAGAGCCAGGCTGATCTCTGTGAGTTCGAGGCCAGCCTGGTCTCCAAAGCGAGTTCCAGGAAAGGCGCAAAGCTACACAGAGAAACCCTGTCTCGAAAAAAAATAAAAAAGAAAAGGTAGTTTCAGCCATTATTTATATATTATACAAGATGAGTTAAGCCAAAAGTTGGAAAATAATTTTAGTGGATGTCTCCATTAACTCTCTTGAGCTCAACCATTCAGATTAGATTATCAAGGATACTATTACTTGTTGAAATAATGTGTACATTTTTTGATGAAATGTGGAAAATATATGGTGTCATAACGGAAACAATGAATCAGTCAAATTAATGTCATTTATCTAAAAAAATTGAATCTACTTTAAAATTGGAGAGCAAAAATACCCATTAGTAAGGTAAGGACAAATGAACTTTAAATGAACTCAGACAACCTTAAACTGTTCTAAAAAATAATGATCTGAACAATAACTTTGTTTCTCATTCCAGAAAAACTAATGGGGTGAAATGGATATTAAATTGATAGAGTTTCAGGAAAGGGGTCCCTATGAAAAGCACATTAATGTTCTTATCCCAATTTTTTAGGCACATTATTCCAATTCCAACAGGGACTTCATGTAGCAAATTGCTATGCAAACATATTTATTTCCCTGTTTAATTTTTTTCTGTTTTTAAATTTAATTTTATTTCATCTGCATTGGTGTCTTGCCTGCATGTATGTCTGTATGAGGGTGTTGGATCCCCTGGAACTGGAATTACAGACAGCTGTAAACTGCTATGTGGGTACGGGGAATTGAACCTGGGTCCTTTGGAAGAGCAGCCAGTTCTCTCAAACACTGAGCCATCTCTCCAGTCTCCCCATTTCATTTTCAAGTGAACATAAGGGTACAACAGATTCATTTAAAATTTATAACTACTGGGTAGCAGTGGCGCATGCCTTTAATCCCAGCACTTGGGAGGCAGAGCCAGGCGGATCTCTGTGAGTTCAAGGCCAGCCTGGTCTACAGAGTGAGATCCAGGACAGGTTCAAAAACTGCACAGAGAAACCATGTCTTACAAAAAAATAATCTGACTACTAAAAACTGTGGGGAAATCTACACAAGAACTATTTATTTTTAATAGGAAAAGATTTCAGTTTTATATCTAAGTTCTGTCCCTTGCACAGTTAGCTTAAAGCAGTAGTGACTAGAAAGGAGACAGAAAATCACATATTAACTCCTCTGGTAAAAGACTTTCAGCCATGAACTTTAGTAACTAGAATAAAAAATAATAAATTAATTAATTAACAATAAAACAAAAGATGACTCTACTAAACCATTCTAAAAATGTCTTACAGTATTCTTTTCAAAGGTAATGTTGGTGGTCTTTTCCATTGTTTGTTTCAGAGAGGGGTAAATACTTATTTTTCATGCTTTAAATTAGACAAAAAAAAGTGAAAAAACGTACATGTAGAATAAACGATACAATTGAAAAATATGAAATACACATGTATGAAAAAATCACAATGACCTTATAATTAACATTTAGAAATAATGATAATAATTAAATCTGAAAGCACCTATTCTGTTAATGTTTCTTTTCTAAATGAAAGCTCTCTTATTCAGAACACAATAAAAGTTGATGTATGCTAAGAAATTGAAAAAACTAATTTGCTTTACACTTTTTTACATTTCTTTAAAACTTCAGTTTGGTAGCTTCAAAAAAAAAACATTTAATATTTCATCCAGAAAAATACATCTTTATTATTTATTTAAAAAAATTGTAATCATACTACAGTTACATTATGTTCTGATTCCCATTCCTCTCTCCAAACCTTCCCATGAACCTGGCTTGTTCTCTTTCAAATTCATGGCCTTTTTCTTTGTTGTTTTACATACACACCCATACACACATACGCTAAAACATTCCCCTTCCTAAATATATAAACACAACCTGCACAGCCTGTATAATCACATATATATGTATATTATATACATATATATATAACTATATATTTAATGGATATAAAATATTATATATTTGCACATTTTTCAGCGCTGACTCTTTGATATTGGATAGCTACTGGTATTCAATGTGCTCTTCCCAAGGGAAGTGAATTCTTTTCTGCTGCTGTCCAAAATGTGTCATTCCCACAGGATGTGTGTAGTGTCGAACTCTACTGAGCCGTCCCTTCTATGTCAGCATGCCTATTGAGGTCCTTGTTCAGATCAGCATTAGGAAGTCACACTGGTGAGGTTTCATGGTGTAGCTCTGGCATTTCTAGGAGACACAATATCACCGCATATTCCCTGGTTCTCTGGCTCTCACAATCTTTCTGCCCGTTCTTCCTCAATGCCCCCAGAGCCTGAAGTGCAGGATTTGCCTTGCATACAGTTGTAGATGTATCAGTTTTGACTTCCTCTTGATTACATTTCACATTGGAAAAGAAGAGCAACTGAAGCCAGTCACCGGGGAAGGTGGGAAATAAGGGCTGCCTGAGTTTTACATCAACTCAGGGGTGTAAGTTTTTACCTGAAGAAGAATGGAGGAAGAGACCAGCCAAGAAGTGAAAACTCCTTCCTATTAATGTGATTATCCTGTTTTACATATCTGTTACGGTAGTTTCAACGATGTAAATTTCATGTACATAACAAAAATTAAAATTCATACAATTGTTCTTAATATTTAATACAAGCTAAAATGTGAGTTATTTTAATTTTGTATGTACAGCATTTCATAAGACTCCACAAATAAATTTTCTTTTGCATATAGATTTTTTTCTGTTTAGGAGGAATCCTTGAAATTATCTTTGGTTTCCAGGGTGTCTTTGTGGCACAAAAGGAGCCATAGTACCAATACATCTTATTAGTAAGAGAGGCAGAAGAGGCAAGATATGGCCCGGTAGAAATTCAATCAGAATAAAGAGATCAAATTCAATTTAAATATCTAGTCCGGGGGAAGAATATAAAGACAGTGTTCTTCAATGAGAAGACACCTACCACATGAAATTTAGTCTACTATAGGGACAAACAAGTCTCTGCCTGCTGGTGTTGTACCCTTTTCTCTAAACCCCCAGAGACCACCAAGGAGCTGGTTTCTGATGCAAGCACATAAGGGCCCTTTTATTGTCAGGTTCAACCTTGGCCACCATAAGGCAGATGGAGGGAAATGTAGCAGCTGCTACGAGGCCAGGTGTCAAAAGTTTTATAGGGAAAACCAGAATCCAAGAATTACATGCTTTGACAATTAGGGATTGATAGAAGGGATAAGGAGCAAGGAGATTTTTTAAAACTATTGTTCTAGACTTTTGGCTCAAAACCACATTTGAAACTATTGGGTTGTACTTTTGGTGGGGAACCACAACCCGCTGAACAGGATTATTTAGACTGCTCAGTAGGATAATCTAGATATCTTCAAGAGCCATAAACTGCAGACAGGATGTCTGCAAGAGCATACTGCTCTGTATCTGATTGAGTTGTCATGGCACATTCCTGAGGTCCTTCCTGGAATGAGTGCAGCAGGTGGTCTACGATGGAGGCCCTTCCCTAAGATGGGGTCTGTATTGCCTTCAAACTTGTTTCTCCTCTGCCTGCTAGTTTCTCTTGCTACTGGCTTCTCCTCTGCCTACTGGCTTCTCCTCTGTTTACTGGATTCTCTGCTGCCTCCTGGTTTCTCCTCTGCTGCCTGGCTTTTTCTCTGGCCTCCACAGCCAAGGGATATGTGCTTTTTGATGAAGAGACGTTAAAGGAAATGAAAATATGTGAAAGTTTTGTATTTATAAGTTGGGAAATATATCAAAGAGCAATACTTGAGTCATGGGGAATGCCTGAATGAGTATACATCTATTTAGTATTCCTTCCCTTCCGATTCTCACCCCTCTCCAAGCTTAGCTTAGCAGATGGGAGCATTGAAGAAGAAATGAGTAGTGAGGAATAAATGTACAAATCAATTGCATAATTTATATACATATGCATTTGTCACCCTGAATTTAGTGGTATTTTGCATTTAAATGTAATACAGGAGGGAATGCAACTCATTCAGAAATAAATTCAGTTGTATCCAAGTTTTGGATTGGCTTGTAGAAATGATGACTGTTTAAGTTCATTGGTTTCCATGCAAATCAGTAAACACCTGGTCTGTGAATATGTTCACATAGTAAGAATGAAACTTTTAGACCTGTTCTTATTAGTTCAGCTTTAATGAAGGAGTGAAAAATGGGGTCAGAAAAAATAGATATGATATATAAGTATATCACATATATATGGATTTCATATACATAAAATTTATGGTACTACTACATGAAGATGATCCTATTTTGTTCTGTTTGACATATGTATGTACTGAACATGTATAGCTCCTCAAAACATTATGTGTTTGATGGAAGGCAATACACACTTAAATATATAACAATTTAGAATATAGATTTCAGTATCAACATCATCAGTTTATTTGTTTATTATTTTTAACTTTTTATTGATTCTTTGTGGATTTCACATCATGCATCCCAATCCCATTCATCTCCCAATCCCTTCATATCTACCTTGCAACCTCCCCCGACCAAAAAAAAATAAATAAATTTAAAATTAAAAAAAAACCCTGACACAGTATACTCTTTAGTCCACACATCTTTACTTGCAAGTGTTCATTGCAATGAGTCATTGTTCTGGTTTGAGGCCTCTGGCTTCTGGTATATTCTCTGTCTGTACTGGGCCCTCATTGACTCCTCTTGGATATCCTGTTGTTGCCCTGTGTCATGGAGGTCCTGCATCTTTGGATATGCAGGACTGGCCTCTTCACATGCTCCAGCAGTTCATAGATGGATTGGGTGTTAGGGAAGGCCAATTCATAGTCCTGGTTCTGAGCCTGGATTGGTAGCTGGAATGGTCAGCTGGTCAGCTTTTCCTCGTTGTCACCACTAGGGGGAGCTCTCCAGCACTGCCCTTGGCTAGCTCACCCTGTGCAGGAAGGAGCTAGGAGTGGGGTTGTTTCCCCTGCTTTCAACCCCTCAGGCCAGTTCACCCACACCTACACCACCAGGAACAGTTCTACTGTATTGCCCCCAGGAGGTGCAGTGCCCACTGTCCCGAGTGCTGCCGCTTGTGAGTGTCAGAAGCCAGCTCTCCCACCTGACTAAGTTGGGAAGGGTCAGGGGAGGACATTTTTCCTCCCCACACCACTACATGGAAGACAAGGGGGCGGGGCTACCTCTCTCTTAATTCCCCTAGGGCCAGCTCTCCTCCCTACCGCAGTGGAAAGGGGCAAGGGGCACTACCAATTAATTAGTTGAACGAATGAATAATTCCTTTACTTCATCGCCCCCTGGTTCTCTCCTATTAAGTAGCAATGAGCCTGCTTGTACCTGCTTTCTACATTTATTAGAGAAATGGTATAATGAATATGGAGAACTTTGTCCCAAATCATGTATACTACCAACACATTATGGATAGTAATTAGAATTCTTACCTACAAATAATGAGAGTCAATGGGTCCCTCCAAATATCTAGACTGGAATTCAGTGCAGTTAAATTAAATTCAAGGAAGAGGCACTTCTGGCAAACTGCCTTGAACAGTCCTGGTTGCCTTTTTCTGTAGAGGAAATGACTGAAGATGAACGATGATAAGCTTGAGTCTAATCCACATCATCAGTAGCCCTGAAGAGATGAAACAAGAAACATTTTGTACCTTGACTGTGCAACATTTTATATGCAAATTGTAATACAAACCATCTGTGAATAATTGCTGAGTACCACATTAAGATGGGATGACAGTTATAGTATGTTGTTGAAATGTATTAAGTCTGATAAAGGGCATGGTAATAAACACCTGTAATCTAACTACATAAGTGGCTACCGCATAAGGTTATATAAAAATCCAGGGAGCAGATTGCTTAATATCTTAATGAAGAACTAAAGAAGGGAAAACCAGTTAAATAAGTATCTTTTTTCCCCACACGAAGATTCTATTTTTCTTTTTACCATGCTTAAAGAAGCTTTTCAATTTCAATACACAATGAATAGCATATAGAAGCTTTTCAATGTAATTTTTAGACCAAATTAAATTAGAAATGAATACAACAGTCCACACCTTCTCAAGCTTATATCTTAGTTATTGTCTTATAAATTGATGTCTCTAGACAACCAACCAAAAAATATTTTAATGGAATTACCTGTGGCATCATCACCAATATATAATCTTTAGCAAAATAACAGAAGAAATAACCATCTAGCCATAAACCACTGATACACTGACTACAATTACCACACACACCCCAGCAAACGTTGGCTTTTTATCATTTATTCTTCATGAAAACTACTGGATCAAACCTTCCTCGGTGGATTTACTGAGTATCCATAGGGGAAATATGACATTGCAAGCATGCTACCAAGAAAGCCCTCAAAATTACAATTCTTTCATGAGTACTTCCCTCTCTGGACTTCAATTGCTTTTTTGTACACTAGTTCCTATGTACTCTCTAGAAACATAATCCTACAATTTAAGTGAATGTCTGTGAGGCATATTTTGTGAGTACAAGAATATTAATGTAAAATAAATATTAAATAATTATAATTTATTTCAAAATAATAAAAGTTAATAGTGAGTTCTGGAATATAGCACTTGAAAGAAGAAATTTTAATAGTAAAATGCAATATGTTCTTACCTTTAATTAAATTCTCGTCCTTAATCCTCTTTGCTAGCTTTAATTTCAGTATCTCTCCCTATAGCTAGAGATACACAGCTCTTCAGCAACTTTATTCAAGGGCAGAATAAGGCCCCTGAGACAGCTGCTTCATAACTGCTGAAGAAGTTGGTGCAGTTTGTAATATTACAAATGTAGAGCCTGCTATTTTTTTGGCACATGCACATACATAGTTTCTTTAAAAAAAGAGAATTAGCAGTTGATAAGACAATTCAAGGAGCACATTACCAGCCGAAGTCAGCCACACTGGAAATAACGATATTTTAATTGTGCTATGTTTAATAATGCCATCTTTATTAAACAGGAAATTGTATTTTGTTCTAAAGAATCATTAAATACTTCATATTAATTAGAATAAATAAATTTAAGAGAATGGGGGAAAAGAAATGTCTTCAGGTATAATGCAGTGTTAAGCCTGGGAAAGGCTAGGCATGCTTTAACCTTTTGTACATCGTTCTGGTTTAATTTGTCACTATAAATCCAGCCCAAAGGAATTATGATGAGCAATTTACCTGCAACACTTAACCCACCTGACAGATAAGCTGTTCAAAATGCAGCACAGTTGACATTAAGTGGGTTGTTTGGATTAAAGTTGAGCCTAAAATAATAAAACATCTGAAATCTTATAATTCCTCAACAAAAACAGTTTTTACTCAAAAATGTTAAAATACTTGACACCATCTCTTCAAGTGCTTCCTTAATTCCTTGACTTCATTTCCCGGCATAGAGAAATGTTTAAATGCATGAAACTAAAATTTTATAGCGACTACAACTTGCTATTAAATTCATTTTGAATAATTGAATGCAAATTTTAATATGATTTCTATGATACTATACTCAGGCATAGTTTTTCAACATGATTTAAAGTTTAATGGCTAGAAATGTGAGCTATGTACAAGACAAATCTTTTAAAATATATATGTGATTCCTTTTTAAGCATAAGATAGCACTGGACAAAGAAAAGGTAGTACAGGGATGTGTTGAGTTTGTCTAAATTTTCATAGCATTCATTATATGTGTGTGTGTGTGTGTGTGTGTGTGTGTGTGTGTGTGTGTGTGTGTGTAAATGTGCATGCATATGCAGCCATACACGATGTGCATATATTACTGAGTTAAACTCCATATGCATTTTAAGCCAGAGATTTGGTTCCTGTGCTAAGCATATTGATGTATTTATCAGTGAGGACCGTGTTGAATCTAAAGGAGTAAATGCTGCACACTGATGAATGCATGGCATCTTACTCCCCTCTTTGTGCAGATCCCCTTCCCATCAGATGTGGTCTCAGTTTCACATACAGTTCTTAGTTCCTGTGATGATCTTAGAGAATATCTTAACTATATTTGCTGTACTTATCAAGCCTATGTGTATGTGTAAAACACACTCATCTTGTCCACATGTATATTTGCTGGCAAATTTAGTATCAGGGTATGTGCCCACATCCTTCTGCTAAGAAAACAGAATCACATACAAAATGTCTTCTCCTGTTAAAAGCAACAATATTTTTAGGAACTGAAGGGTATTCTCAGGTTCATGGCAAAGTGGCTTTCAAATGAGTACCATTTTCTTCAGATACATTCTCTCTTTAAAATTTGAGATTAAAGTCTTGCCATAATAACTAAGAAAATAAGAAATTGAATTAACTAAACTTTGCAATAATAAGATATTTTATTAATATTTTTCATACTTTATAAGAAATAAAATATAACTTTTGATGAAAATTAATTTTGTCTTGATGCCTAATATATATCTTTGTGTTCTCTTTTCCCATTGATAATTGAGATTATTTTTGCCCTACAATTACTTGAGTTTTACATTATAACAGTGAAACTGGAGATTTCTATAAGAAAGGGGTATTTTGAAATTTTTCTTACATTTATTGAAAAATAATATGAAGAAAGGCAAAGTACATACATAATTTAAAACATTATTTATTGATGATGCCTTTCTTTGCAATAACAGGTATATTAAGAAGGGTCTAAATGAACCTTTTCCCGTTTTTTCATCTTGACACTGTCCCCTGTACACTGTGCTGTAAGTCACTCTGGCTGCAAAAATCAGTCTGCTTATGGGCTCCAGCCAACTAAGTTTTACTTGAGTAAAACTTCATCCTTAAACTCTTTTGTCTGGGATAGGTCTTCAACAGAGAATATCAGTAGTTCTAACTCAAAGAAATGCTGAGATTAAATTATGATAATTTATTTGTCTATAAGTTAGCTCTTGACCTTTGTAAGTTATTGCAAACTCTAGAGGATGTTGTCACTGGTATAATCAACATTTGTGCAATGGCCACCCATCTTGGCATCATTCAGTATTATTTTGTTACTTTAAATTTATATTTGTGTACAGACCACAATATAATATAAAGCATATTTTAATGGTAGTATTGTTCAACAGGAATTATACTTTTTTGAAGCTAATCTCTGAGGAGGCTTCTGTTGTCACAATTTAGATTACTTGAGCAATCTTTTGCTCCAATTTAACTTAACACTTTTGTCTATATTCACCAAGTAAAATGTTAATGGTTTAAAGATAGGGGCTATTCAGCAATTACATTCTCATAATATATTGTTAATGAACAAATATGGTATCCACAACAATATAGTATCGTCTCCTCTCCCATCACTTGTGTGAGGTATAAACTGATAAATGAAGCCTTGTTTTATTCGAGAAGGAAGAAACAGGCATAGCATACTCTCTATCACAGATGGCAAAAAACTGGCCAGTGTTGTTCAGTAGGTTCAATTTTTGTCATAGAGACGCTCATGTCAATCATTTTCTTTGTGTAAATCAACCCAGGAAGACTGGTTCCTAACAAAAACTGAAGAAAAGATCATTTCTGTGTATTGCAATGTCTGAGAAACCTGTATAGTTTTTAAAGTGTCAGTTTGATATTTTCAGCTTTTTGTTTTTTGGTTTTTTTTTCATTTTTATTTATTTATTTCTATTATCAGCTTGATACAGTACACATTCTTATCCTAATAGTGAAATGTTTCATTGAGGCTTGCCCAGTAATTGAATAAAATCAAAACTTATTATAAGCCACAGTCATCCTAGGGTCCCCCCTGCTATATAGCCTCCCTGGTTCTGTGGGTTGCAGTCTGATTGTTCTTTGCTTTATATCCACTTATGAGTGAGTACATAACATGTTTGTCCTTCTGGGTCTGGGTTACCTCACTCAGGATGATATTTTCTGGTTCCATCCATTTGCCTGCAAATTTCATGATGTCATTGTTTTTACCTGCTGAGTAGTACTCCATTGTGTATATGTAACACATTTTCTTAATCCATTTTTCAGTTGAAGGGCATCTAGGTTGTTTCCGGGTTCTGGCTATTACAAACAGTGCTGCTATGAACATTGTTGAGCATGTATCTTTGTGGTGTGATTGAGCATTCCTTGGGTATATGCCACAAAGTTGTATGGCTAATCCCAGCACTTTAATGGGATTAACGGTGCCTTTTTATTTTCAGCTTTTTAATACAACAATTTTAATGTAGATGTGGTGGCTCATACTTGTAATACAGCTATAGTAGGAGGATTAGATTAGATTTTATTGCAACGTGAGCTATATAGTGAGTTTCAGGCCTTCCTAGGGTAGAATGTGAAGCATAGAGTATTTGCTGATCAACTTATTGAAAGTGGAACCCCATATGTCATATTGTTCCCTGTGAAACACCCTTAGCACACCTCACAGACTGATTGTGGTAAAAAAGGCAGACTGGGGGTTACCTTTCCTCTTCTCCATGTTGTAGGTGGAGCAAAGAGACTTAGGGAACTTATACATGTCCCACTTCACGTTCTAAAATGTCAAAGCTTTCCCATACCAAACTATCTGAGCACTCCTGGATTTTATCAACTTTCACAGTTTACATTAGTCCCTGCAAAACACCCATGGCTGTCAGGGTCACTCTAAACCTAACATCAATTCCTTATGCCAACTCAACAGTCAATTTTTTCCCACCTGAAACTGTACGTGGAGAACCACAATACTTCCACACATATACTTTCCTCTACTTTTCCTTTGTAAATTCTTGCCACCTGCCCTTCCTTGGCTTTTCCTTTAGTGTGTTACAGATCAGTGTTCACCTACTTTTTATACCCAGAAACCCACATCATCATAAAGTCTAATACCTTATCTTTGCCAATATCTGAATTTGCTTTGAGGTCTTAGTGTTGACTACTACAAAGTCTTCCTTCGAATAGTTCATTCTTACAGCCAACTCTGTCCCCTAGTGACTATGATGCTATTTCATGGAGGGAAATATGACAGAGTTGAGGATGTGCTCCCAATGTCCAAATATCAATTGTCCTCTCCTTCAGATCCTCTTGCCTCCTGATGGTAATGTTCTCAAAAGGTACAAACCTTGTCTTTTCTATTAAAAAGGGAAAATGTCCATTTAACCCATAATGGTCCAATCTTTGTCCTGTGTACATAAAAACAAACCAAGAAAAATTGGATGTGTTTGTATTTCAAATTATTCAATTTAATCTTGTTTTTATCCAGAAGTTTTTACTATACACTCACATGTTTTCTTATAGAAGTTGAAAACAAAAATGTCCATTGTTAATATCAGTATCAATTAGAGGTAGAAAGTTTCTAAGAGCCAGATAGATATTTAGGGATTTGCTGTGTGATTGGGTCTTCTAGTAATGTCAGGAGCTACACCCATATGTTCTCATAAACGTTACTGCCCAAAGATGAGTTGAATAAGGATGAAGTCTACAGATGTGACAAAGTGAACAGGGGCAAAATATATGAGACTTCAGCCCTACACAAAGAAATACAGGCAACTAAGGAAGGCTAAAAGAGAGAAATAATATTCCCCAGGACTTAGTGCACTAATTGATAAGTTATCCACAAAAAGATAGCTCTGAAAACATATACATACAAATAACATTATAAAGATTGAGCAGAACATATATATGTATATGTACATGTGTGTGTGTGTGTGTGTGTTTAATAATGAAAAATGAGGTCAAGAATTAGAAAGAGAAGAAGGAAGAGTATATGAAGAGTATATAGTTTAGTTTTGTTTGTAGTGAGAAATGTAATTATATTATAATCTCCAAAATACTGTTGTTGTTTTTTTAAACTCAATACCCAGTTGATTACTTAGCTCCTATAAATTGTGGTAACTTTTTAAACCAGAAAAAAAGTGAAAGAATGTGTAAATGATATGGTTGAAGCTTACATTTAATTTTCTCAGGTACTCTAAGATACAGAATGTCTCCTTGTACATGAAACGCTGCCTGTCACTTTCTCATGTCTGAATCCAAGTGGAAACTATGTTTCCAACTGGATTTAATAATTCTGACATGTCAGAAGTTAGCCTAAGCTTTGGTGTCTAAACAAGTTAGTATGAATACTATATAATTATACTATTTTATCAAACATATTATTAGAAAGGAAAATAATATTTTACATATCTATGATTTGCCTGCCTGCCTTTCTTCTCTTCCTTCTTCTTTCTCCTATTTTTATTATTTTTTTGAATATTATGAATATTTAGTAGATGCTCTCAATTAAGTCAAAATTAGCCATTCTTTTTAAGAAAAGATGTCAAACAGAGAGGAGTGGTGGATGGTAAGAAGGGATAGCCACTAGTGATGTCGTATGTGTGCTTAAGTGCCTGTGTGTGTGTGTGTGTGTGTGTGTGTGTGTGTGTGTGTGTGTTTGTAAAGGAAGCTGTGCTTGCCATAGTATACCTGTGGAGGTCCGAAGACAACTTTGGATAATTGGTTCTATTATTCCATATTGATCTGGGCTCTGTGATTCAAATTCAAGTCTCCTTGCTTGTGTGCCAAGTGACTAAACCTACCAAGTTTCTTCATCTGTTCCAGTCTCCCTTATAAAATAAAGTTCAGTTACTGAAAAAAAAAATATCAAGTTTTGGCCACTCATGCCTAAAAGACATTTTATAGCTAATAAAGGATAAGAATGAAAACTTCTCTAGCATTTGAATTTTTATTATATACATTTAATTCTCTTCATTATTAAGTACGAAATGGTGGAGTCTGGTATATGTCATTGTTTTAGTCTAGAATATTCATGTAGCTCTAAAATGGGACATATAAAGCAGCATGTAGTTATAACTTCAAAGTTATGAAGCTTAAAAATTCTAAATCAAGATGTTTATAGACCTATATTCTTTCTTTAGAAACCAAGAAATAACGACTTTTACTCTCTTTGCAGTTTTAGATAACTGTTAACATACTGTGCCATTCTTTGGCCAATAAATATTTGATTCCAGTCTCTGCCAGTCATGCCCTTGCTATCTCAGTTTCTTCATTATTAAAATCATTAAAATATCAGTTACTGGATTAAAATGTACACCAATTCAGTGCAAGATCTGTTTCAAAGATACTATATCCAATAAGGTAAATGTACGTATTATCAGCAAGTATTGAGTGTTAAAAATTGGAAATTTGTTTTAGGGCCACCTTACAATCTAGTACCCTGGAATATATGGAATCAGATGATAAATTAAGGATATTTTTGATTGATATTTTTATTTTATTTGTTTTGATTAACTGTGTATTTTTTCCTACACATTTATATGCAAGTGAATGCTAAATGCTAATGGAGTGCAGTGCAAAAATGGACTCAGCTATCCAGGAACTGCCATTACAAACAGTGTTGACTATTCTGTGGGTGATGGAAACTGAACTTATGTCCTTTGCAAGAGTAGCAAATGTTCTTAAAAACTGAGCCGACGCTCCAGGTTCCTATACTGATCCCTTTATTCTCATGAATGCTAAAAGGAGAAGCAATTTTTCTACATTCTCTGAAATATCTGAATTTGTAAGTGAATGTCAATGATGTTTCCTTTTGATGGGAAGTCAGGAAGAAATTCTTTTATAATCCACAATATGTGGTTCAACATTTAAGATGGATATTGTTCTTTTCAATTTATATTATCTTATCGATTATTCTTTCAACATCATGATTAATATGCAAGTATATATGAGAAACAGGCTTTCCTTTTGACTCCACTTTGTTGTGTTGAGAATTGACTGAACTGAGACATAGTAGGGAATCATTCATTAAATCATCTCTGTGAGAGATTCAGAGGAAATTAATATTCTTGGAGAATGAGAAAAGTGACAGTTCCTACATACACATGAAGTCTGTCATGAATTGGAAGTGGAATGAGCAAGAGAGATGTGTCAAGGATGACATTACATGCCTTGTTTGAGTGACAGACAAGATCAAATTGCCGTTTATTTAGAAGAGAAGGAATACTGGATAATCAGGTTTGTGAGGAGAACATTAAAGCATAATTTTGGATTTACTAGGCTTAAAAAGCATTAGACTACCAAGTAGAAATATAGACAATGAAGTTAGGCATTACAGCACAAAGTTCACACATAACACACAAAGCCTAGAGTGGAAATTTACGTTGGTGGATTATTAGCACAAAGATGGTCAATAGAGCTAGATAAAGTCATTAAATATATCAGTATCAACATAGAAAAAATGAGGGTAGTATTGAGTTAGCTAAGATGCTTAGTTAACTGGGATGAAGCAATGTGCCTCATTACAGTGAAAGATAATTTGTTTTCAATGATATGGAAAAATGAAAATCCTTAGAAGCAGTTAATATTAGTTAAATTTAGTAAAGCTCCTATATAAACAATCACAGATATTTAAAATGTGAAAATACTAAAATATAATCATTATTTAATCCAGAAATCTTCCTTCTGAATAATTTACCAAAAATGTTTGCAGTTAACAACACCTAATGTTATAGGCTAGCTTTAACACACACACATATTCATAAATAAGTGTAATATTACTAAAATTAAAACATGTATATACATTCCTATGCGCCTATGCCCAAGATCATCATGATTGTTGTTTATAAACTAAATCTTATGATTTTTGCCAAGAAAGACTCAGGAGTCAGATGCTGGGGTGAAAACCTGCTAGCTCAGAGAGGCTGAGGAGCAACCTGGTGACCTTCCTCCTTTGCCAACATTTCAGCAAAAGAGCTCCTCTTCTCCCATCCCAAACCAAAAAAGGCCACCAAACTCACTGTCCTGCCTCACTACTTCCTGTACATTTCTCTGTCGGTTTTCAGGACTCCCTCTTACTTTCTATGCCTATTTCCTGTCAACTCACTGCTGTCTCTGCCTCTTGACCTAAGGTTGACTTTATTTAATTAATGCCATTTTGGAGTTCACAGTGTGATCAAATATCCTGCAACACATGGTAACTGAAATAAGTATATGCAGAATAAAAAATCTGCATAGATTCTAAAACAAGCTATGGGTATGGCTAAAAGTTGTGATGTTTGTGCAATAGGGAGATGATGGACAGGAAGAACATTTGTTTTTGTGCTTCTGTGAACTCAGAAAATAATACATGTTTTCATTTTAGTGTTATTACACTTATTTATGAATATGTGTATGTGTTAAAGCTAGCCTATAATATTAGGTGTTGTTATTTATGTGACATCTTTTGTATTGTGAGACAAGGTCTCAGCGTCCTGAAGTTCACTGATTATACCACAGAAATCTGCCTGTCTCTGCCTCCTTAGCACTAGGTTTGTGGGCATGTGCCATTGTACCTGGCCTTTTCCAATAGGTAGTGGGGATTGTATTCAGGTCCTTGCACTTGTACAAGCACATTACAAACTGAGACATCATCCTGGGCTAAGAGGATACATTGGAAGTGATCAGAAAAGTGATACTTTTTCATTGTAATCATAAATCAAATTTTCTCAAGTATAACATAAATTTGTGCATTCACACACTTTAAATTTATGAAGTAAAAAGATGAAAATTGCCATTTGGGGGGCACCCAGGAAGGGGGATCGAGATCCATCCCTGGTGCATGGGCAGGCATTTGGGAGCCCGGTGCCTGTGGTGTGATGCCTTGCACAGGCTTGGTGCAGTGGGAAGGGGTTTGACCGGCATAGGCTCAGTGTGCTGGGCTCTGCTGACTCCCCATGGGAGACCTTGATTGGGGGGATGTGGGGATGTGGGGTGGCTTGGGATGAAGGGTTGAGGGGTGGGGGGAGGGAGGAGGTGGGATCTGTGTGTGGATGGTATGTAGAGTGAGTAGAAAATTTCTTAATAGAGAAAAATGAAAAAAGAAAGAAAATTGCCATTCGCCAATGTTTAGGTGAGCAAGCATCTTATATTTTCAAAAACCAACCTGCACTATGTATTAAGCAGAAAAAAAAATAGGCTGTCCCGCAATCCAAACTTATTTTAAACAGACAAATTTCATGATCTGCTTCTTGGGATTTTTTGTTCTTCCTGAACTGTAATGTCTACAATTAAACAGTGTTTCAAGTTCATTTTGACAGTACAGAGGGCATTGGGCTCATCAAGTACCATGATACTCACACTATAATTCCATTAATGCTGCCTAGGATTATATTAACTTCAGCTAGCTTGCCTTATTATTTTCTTTGATTAACTGAAAACCCCATGATCTCTGGTACATGAACTGTTTTCAAGCCAAGCTTCTCTCAACTTCTTACTTCTCTTATTGATTTCTAGAAAATATTTCTGGAAGTTTGCATTTATCTTTATTAAGTGTCATCATTTGGCCTTACCAGATTGTTCCTTTGAAATTCATTCTGGTCCTTCAGTCAGCAATTAGATAAAATAGCTTTGGTTTTAACAAGATGCCAAAGGGAATAGGAGAAGCATACTTTAATTACCCTTTCAAATTAATCAATAACAATGATCATAAGAAATGAGGTCTACCGTGTGATCAAATAGAATCTCCTTTCAAGGTAACATGAATTCAATGAGAATTAATTTATAGTGATTCATCACTAAAAGATATTCTTCCTTTTTTAATTTTGAAGGTGCATGTGTGTTTTGCATAAATGTATTGCTATGTATTATTTGCATGCATGATACCCACAGAAGCCAGAATTCGGCATTAGATTCCGTGGAGTTGAAGTTACTGATACTGTTGAGCAGCCATGAGAGTGCTGGGAATTGAACTCAGGTCTATTGCAACCATAGTGCTCCTATCTGCTGAGCCATCTTTCTAGGCCCAAATGAAATTGTTTCTTGGTGCTCAAGTACTGGAAATGACTTTTAGAAGTTTATATAAATCCTGATTTTCACACTTTTAAATAATGAAAGTTTATTTTGGTAAACTGAGAGATAAATATATAATAAAAGCATTTTATAACAAGGAAATACTAAAAAAAAATCTCATCAGTCTGAATCACAGGCTCTTACATACTCCTTAATGTTTATTACAACATTGTAAAAGCAATATTATTATCATGTCCCTAGGAGTTAAAGGATATCTAAGTTTAAAGAAATGAGTAAAGTAGCTTTCTAAACACTAATCAAAACAAATATGGGAACTGACATGTGAACTCAGACATCTACATTCTTAAATAATAACTTAGAGAGTGAAAAATACTAAATCTTCATAAAATCATCTTATCTAAGAAAATCCCTGCTTAATTAATCTGTGTGTTTTTACAATCATATAATAACTATTATAAATATTTGCACTAACTTACATCTTAGGAGACTTCATCACTTGACTATTTAGAAAAAATAAAAAAAATACTGTATAGACAGCTTTGCATTCTAAAGTTCTCTATTTACAAGCGGGGAATACATGGATAAAAGCCACATGAAAAAATTTAAAAAAAACCTACAACAAAGACTTCAGAAACAATCTGTCTTCTACACATAGCATAAGACCTAATTTTACCAGTAGTTTATCTACTAAATTTGTTTCTATATAATATATATTAAAACACAATATATATGTATATATATATACATGTATATGTCTAAATTTGAGAAAATCATATTGTATTGTACCTATTATGATGTACTGCTTTACAATCTAATTGTTTAGAATTTGATTTAGGAAGTGTCCCATGAAATGTTGATATGACTTTGATTATTTACCCATATTCTGTAATCATCAAGTTGTCTATTCAAAATAATATAGTACTAACACTAGCTTCATAAAGTTGGGGTATGTATGAACTAAAAGATTTCCAGAATAATCTTAGAATAGTGTTAGGTAAAGATACATACACAGTTTTATATACACACTGCAAAAATTGTCTTGTAGACAACAATCCTAAAAGTAATATTATGGGAATTTATGGTATGAATTCTCTTCAATATTTTATGTATAGACATATATATATATTTCACTTAAGAACACTTTCTCTTTCAAAAATGAATTTTCCTCTCTACCTTTTCACATACAGCCTGAAAGAAAAATACACCAAATTTTGATAACTACATATGCACAATTCTATATTAAAATAATAGGAAGTAAGATTTTAAGGAAGTAGAAAGTAAGTCATGAGAAACAAATATTTATCTTATATTTTTCAATTAACGTGACATGTAGTATTGTGATTTTTTTTTTTTTTTTTTTTTTTTTTTTTTTTTTTTTTTTTTTTTTTTTTATGAATGAGGTAAATGTTGTAGTGCTGCAGGAAGACATGACTGAACATGACCACTGCAGGGGCAGCATACTCCCTGGCATTTCCACAAGGAAACTTATATGACGATTACTTCAGTACCAGAAGTTTTGTTTTCTAGCATGTTAGAAGCCAACAACCAATAATGATGGAAAGTGCTTCTTCTTAGGGAGAAAAACCGGGGGAATGTTGTTTAATGAACTTTTTCACTGTTAACTGAAGAAAGTGTAGATGCTCACAGTTAGGCTTATCCTCGATGTCATCTTTTCTTTTCATGTAATCCATGAAAAGTTCTAGCCATGACCATGTGTTTTGCATGATCTGCGGACGTATTTTACAGAGACAACAGGAGAAATGCTGATATTGACATTGTCCAATGCTGTAAAGTCTAGGTGACTTCCATGTGGTCTGTCCTGGATGCTGTGGGTTTATTTTTTTTAAATAAGTCTATAAATAATCCTTAAATTTTCTATGTAAATTGTTTCTCTTTTATTCCATATTTTAATCTGATACCTTAGAGATGAATTTATTACCCTCCATGAATCCAAATAGTGAATCTATGTTAAACTATTAAATACTGCAGTACTGCATGGAGTGAAGAAGTTACTAAGGAACAGGAAGTCCCCAGTTCTAAATTTTATTTTATTTTCATAAGATTAATTGCGGCAGAAATGCAATATTAAAAAGCAAGTTCATTTTTATAAAAGAATTTTTCTTGCATCTTGTTAGACGACTGAAAAACTTTAAAGGATGGTGATTAGGTTGAAAGCTCAGAACTTGGACTCAGAGTGTCTTAGATTTGAATCTATTTGTGCCTCAATTTCCCCCTTTATAGGACTAAAATCACCATCTCATGAGGTTGCTGAAATGATTCCATGTGTTAGTTCATGAGAAATGCTTAGAGTAAAAAAAATAAAAATAAAACACACAGATCAAAACAAAACAACAACAACAAAAAAACACAAAACAAAAATTAAGACCAAAAAAATTATCTAATGATGGTTAGCATTTATTGTTTTCTGTGTCCACACTATTTGGAAAAATGAAAATGCTGGCCTACAACCTAGCAATGTTTACTGTGTTGTTATTATATTATTTTGTCACAGGAACTGTGAAGTCAATGCCCTTCTCATCATATAGGTCAAGACATACAAATCTAGGGGAATACCAAGGGAATTTAACCTATGAATCAGATGTTCAAGTAGCAGAACTCATACCAGAACTTCTGGTGTGAATTTCATTTGACTTCTCATTAGTAAAAGGTGAATTAAACTCTCACATAATAAAACGCCTGCTACAAATCCTGACTGATGCCCTTTGTTCTTTTAAAAGGAAACCATGCTGTTTGAAGGTCGTTATGACTATTCTTTCTTCAGTATGAGGCTGTAGTTACCAAGTGTCACATCACTGCCCTCTAAAGGTGGTAAATGATGTCTTATGAATTATGCTATGTTTTATTCTCCTACCACAGAAAAAATTGGGTCCTGTATCTCATGGCTTACACCCTTTACAACCACTAAAAATAATTGAAACAAGGGGCACTGCATTATTGTTCCTCTTAATTATCTAATTAGGTATTTTCCAGACAAAAGTTAGATGCATAGAGAGGAAACTATATATACCAGGAATGGACGGGTGCCAGAGTACTATTTTCAAGGGTGCCCTTTCATATCCCATTCCAGCTGCAGTGCTTGGAAGACACAGATCAGTACTGTATCTATTCAGGCTTGTCAATTTGCCAAAGCAAAGTGGGTAAAACACTTGAAGAAATTTAGAGTGAGCCTGCGTTGACATGACTGTGGGGAATTGAAATGATTGTAGCATCTGCTCCTCCAGGTTTGGGTGGTGGGGTTAGTCATGCAACTTGGACCTCTAGACTCATACATAGAAGTACCTTCCCTTGGGTCTTAGTTACTAGACAGTCCTGTGAGCACTGGCTTAAGCTAGTTTGATAGCCACTTACCTTTTGAAAGAAAACAAACAATGATGGTATGATCTAAAAGTTGTATTGAAATTCTTTAGAAGAGCTTTTCAATTGTGAAATAAAAATGCTTTGAAAGGTATGTTCTAAATAAACAAAAGAGATTAATAAATATATACTTTTCTGTGGCATTTGCCAAAGGTAGTTATCCCTTCTAAGCAAGATTAAACAATGCGTGGGAGCTACATCTTCTCCTTTGAATAAATTAAATCTTGTTTCAGAATGATCTTTACAAAAATTTATATTTTGGGGTTTTTCTTGACTTTTAAACTACTAGATTGCTGTTTGAGTTTGTTCTGGTTTTCTAAGTGGTTTCTCAATTCTCATTTTCTCAGCAGCTCATGGATATGCAGTTGGAAACCGAAACAATGTTGTCATTTGTAATGGTGTTCAGGACAGCGAGTGTAAATCCCAGCTGTGTGACAAGGAAAGATGTGACAGGATTTCTAAGTACAAAGTAATTAGGGAAATTTGTGAGCATGGAACAAAAAGAAAAATCCGAGGACTCTTTAGGAGCAGTGCCAGAGATTCTGTTCCTTCTCCTGATGTTTATAGTTTATGTCATAAAAAAAAGCGACTTACAGTAAAGGAAAGTTTATTGTCCTAAACATTTTTGGGCTTCCAGGAATATGATGATGTTATATTTGAACAAGTTTTCACAATATTTGGAAAGAAACATATTATCATACCTAGCTTCTCTAAGGAATGGTGTATAATAAACATACCTATGCATTGGAGTAGTATGTATAATTATCTGCAATTTGTAGTAAGCTTTATTTACCCTAAGCTTTATCTGGAAAATTTACACTTAATGTAAATGTACTGATGTGAAAATTGCCATGAAAAGTGAAAAAACGTTAATTATCACACACTATTTATACAAAAAGGAAAATTATACTAAAATAGTATTATTGGATGTATTAATATTATTAATTATTAATCCAATATTAAGAATAATAATTATAAATTGTGTGAGTTTAGTGAGACTCACCTAATGAGTTTGACCATAAATGGACTATTCACCAATCATTTCCATCCTTATTATTTGTTGATATATAATGAATAACTGGCAAAAATATGAACAATTTTTTGTGATTTAAGGAAAAAAGAAAAAATAGAATATAGCACACTCAATGGTGTAATTTATATTACCAATTAACACACTTACAATAAAAATAGAAGTAAACATCAATTTCTGAACATTGACAGATCCGGTTGCTTTATTCTCCTTAAACATAGGATTAAATGGAAAGAGCTCTGCTCTTCCAAGGGCTTGCTTAGCACAACTGGCTTGTGCTCGTTGGCAGCTTGTGCTGAGAAACTCTCATGTGTCACTAGAGCTACTTATTGGCACAGGAATAACTGGAGTAAACAAAGTGTGACCAAATAAGACACAATGTATTTGTATGCCAATATATTGGCATACAAAAAAAAAAAACAATATATTTCAGGAAATAAAGAAACGAACATCTTCTTTTACAGCAGGAATGTCGCTGGACCCACTGACTGGTTCCTTGGGCTCTGTGGGCTGGGAATAGTGTTCCTGTAGCTAAATCTTTTGTTGCCCCCTCTTGGCTGTTCATCAGTCATGACCTTGAATAAATTTTCAAATATTTTGAGGGTTAAAAACTTTATGTTCATTCAAAATTACAGATAACCAGAATTTACCTAACCATGCAAATTTACAATTCTAACAAAGAGTTTTAAAATACATTATTTATGACAAAATAGCAAGATAAATGAGCCTCAATTTGATTACTCTCTTTACTAATTTTGTAAACTTGAGCATGTTGCCTCATCTTTGTGATGATAAATCCCATATTCATTGTAGAATGGGTAAATAACAGCACCTAATCTTTCAGGATTGTCTCATCTTTGTGATGATAAAACCCATGTTCATTGTAGAATGTCTAAATAACAGCACCTAATATTTCAGGATTATCATTGTCATTATTGTGATAAATCCATAAGCCTTGATTTCATTATAACTCTAAATTTTCATATAGTTACTAAAAAGTTTCTTAATTTGGTCATAACTGCTGTAATGTGTTTCACTTAAACAATATCCCAATTCAATCCTTGGTCATGTTATTTTCAATTTAGAAACTTCAGTGTTTCTCTCAGTAATCTCATTTAGTTCCACTGTGTTAAATGCAAACAATTTGTGACATAGATTTATTTCCTTTGGAATATATTTGTTTCTTTGGTTTTATATTTCATGTCACAAGTGCGTCTTAACATTGGTCTGTTTTGTCTGATTATTAAATATAAGTCACATCAAGTTGAACACATTGAAAATGGACCTTTTGACCTTTCCCCAAACGTTCTTCTCCTTCTCCTCACTGTGCTGTAAACAGTCAGACCTCAGACACCTGCCTAATTAAAAACCTTCAGGCCATTCCCAGAGCTTGTTTTCCTTCTTTGAACACACTAACACTAACACTTTCAAGTCTCTGGTTTTGCTCTATTCATACATGCTCCAAACTTAGCCAAATTCCATCTAAGGAATGTCAATAGGATGCTATCACTATTTTGAACAATAATATGCAATGGTTCCTTGTTTCCACCAGAACAAAATCAAAATACCATTTCATAATCCACAAACATCTTCACACATTTTTCCCTCATCCCTCCAAGCTTTGCTTACACAGTTCACCATCTTGTTGACCACCTAGCTACCTTAATCCCCAAGCATCACTAACAGGACTTTTAGTCTGCTTACATTATTCAGGACACACCCCTTGTCCTTTCTCATGTTCAGCTCATTCTGACATTTACATTTGCATTTACAGACCCTATTGCTTGTCTTCTCTCCAATTTGTGCAGGAGATGGGGGAGGGGGCATGACTAGCTGTTAGAAGAATAAAGAACAGTTATCCAAGAAAGGAAAACTGAATTAGAGCATTCTAGCTAGAAGAAGTAGCATTTTCATTTTTATGAAATGCACAATTATCTATTGGTTCTGGGAACTCTGAGAGGCTAAATAGGACTACTACAAAATCCTCAGCCTAAAGAGAGGGAGGTCCTGTTTCCTCATACCTTATATACCTTACTCTGCCCTGCCATATTATTTTCTGGGGTTAAAGGTGTGCATGCTTCCCAAGAAAAGGCATGAGATCTCAAGTGCTGGGATTAAAGGTGTGGGCCACCACTACCTGTCTCTGTTTCTAATCTAGGGGCTGGCTCTGTTGTCTGGTCCTCAGACAAGTTTATTAGGGTACACAATATATCACCACAAATAATCATTCTATTAGCTTAATATGTTTTCCTTTAGACTTGAAGTCTTTCCTAGAGTGAGCCCAGAACATCCCCTATTAAGAATCGCATGTGTAAACCTAGACAATGCTATCAGGATGGAAAGGGATTCTTATGTTTAATTTAACTTCACAGTAGGTTTTGAAATCTAGAGAAGTTTTTCAAGGGCTTAATATTATTGCTGTGCAAATAAGAGAATGTGTAGAAGCAAATATTCCTATTTTAAAACAAATACAGTGTCTGTTGCTATTTTGTCTAGGACTATGAAGATGAGTAGAATACAGATACTTTGCATGACAGACAATAGCTCTTCCAGAAAAAAAAAAAAAACAACAAAAACAAACAAACAAGAAACAGACAGGGTGCTGGTTGCCATGGGCTATAGAGGATCAAAATGTAGTAACTACATGTAAATATGTAAATTAATTATATTATTCAAAATTAAAAATTTAATTTCTCATTACACTGATTTTTTTTGCCCCTTTGCAGCAGCCACAAGTGGCTAATGGCAACTACTTAGAGGAAACATGTAGAGTTATTTCAGTTTCTCCTATTGTTTGGCTGTGGGTCTCTGCATCTGTTCATATCAGTTGTTGGGTGAATCCCCTTTGCTGAAGATTATGCTGGATGCCTGTCTATGAGTGCAGCAGAATATCATTAGGAATCATTTCAATGACTTCCCCCACAGTCGTGTTTGGTTCTATCCAACCTCTGGTTCCTGGCCATGCAGGTGCTGTCACTCATGAGCTCCATTATGTGGCGTGTGCTTCCAGTTGGACCAGTAATTAGTTGGCCTTTCTCACAAACTCTGAGGCACCATTACCTCAGCATGCCTTGCATGCAGGACAAATTGTAGGTTGAAGGTCTTGTGGCTGGTTTGGTGTACCAGTCCCACCACTGGAAGGCTTTTCTGGTTACAGAAGATGACCAGTTCAGGCTCCGTTCATCCATCCCATTGCTAGGTGTCTTCGACAGGGTCAACTTCGTAGATTCCAGGAACTTTGCACATTGCTCTCTCTATATTTCCCAGGTGCAGTCATCTCTCCCAGTACTTTCTTCTTCCACCTGCCACACCTGATCCCCCCTATCCTCGTCCCCACTGGCCCCCAGTCCACCTGCATAATCTATTCTCTTAACACTTCTTCAGGATAGGGAGATGACACTTCTAACTACATAGATCATTATGAGAAAGCACCAAAGAAATATAAGTATTTTGTGTAACACATTTTAAATTCCCCCAGAATCATAAAACAGTATCAGTGAAAAACTTGTTATAAATAGACAGATAGATGGGAAAATAATTCAGTTCAGAACTCTGATTTACTTATGGATTCCTTAAAATCCAAGTTAATTTCATGGATTCAATATTGAATTTAGATCATACGCATTCCTTGGAATGCACAAAACATTCCACTTGTGTTGTTAATCCTAGGAAATATTTTTATAAGAACATTGGTTAGATGAAAAAGCCTCAGAACACACAAATTAAGCAGTTGCTCTGGCGGTTGAGAATTTCCTTCTCAGCTAGCAGCCACCACATTAGAAGTGTTGTTCCTAGATGAGCTTGTACACTGAACACTGCAGGGTAGGAGCAATTGTGCAGCCATACTTAATAATTTGAGCAGCCCAAGAGTTCCTCAATACTGCAAGACGCCCACAGTCATCATTTGCTTTATTTTCTGTCAAATTTCAAAGAATAATTTGTGTTCAGAAAGACTGATGATAGAAACTCTGCCTGATTTGAAATTTTTATTTTGATTATGATGCAGATTACGTTTATTGAGATGTGAGGATGTCATCAGTGATGATTTTCTTCCTTGATTATCCAAAATGGAAAAACAAGAAAACCAACATATTAATTTACTTTGCTCTCCTCAGAGTGGTAACAAACTCAAGTGTCAAGTATTTGTGAGCAATTTTGAAATTATTCTCTAATAATTATTTTAATGAAATTCAAACTAAGAGTTTTTTCATTTTTTTCTATCTCAGATCTGTTTCACATACTTTATATACTGAATTTTGGTATTTCACTGCTCTTACCATTTCTCATTTTCCTTTTCCTCCTGCTGTACCCATTTTTCTTCCCAACAAGCCCTCTGGTATGCTGATGTCTTTATTTTTCCCACCAAGTTTCATCATACTGCTTTTATGAGCATGAATGCCCCGCCGTGTGTGTGTGTGTGTGTGTGTGTGTGTGTGTGTGTGTGTGTTATTTACTGGAACATGGGGGATACATTAGTTGCCACAATACTGAATGAAATGACCCCATCTCCACCAGAATCCCATAACTACCCATAATCCTTCAGTGAAGGGTATATGTTATTAAGTAGATACACAGAGTTATAGAATTTAGATATAGTAATGTTTTATGGTAATTTTATCTGTGCTTTTCTTTTAATTTTTTATTCTATTTATCTTTATCATATTGTTGAGTTGAGATGAATAGAAAGCAGACATTATTATTTATATGGTACAGAAATGTACATTGATTTTTTTTTATTAAGAAATTCCCTACTCGCTCCACATGCTATCCATAGCTCATAGTATGAAGGCTTTCACATTCCACAATTCTATACAAGACTGTATGAATGCAGCTGGTGGAGGGGCAGCCCTGAGTGTCAAGTCAAGAATAAAACTCAGCAAATGGGTGTGGGAACACTTGAACCCTTGAGGGGGCAATTCCTATGGCAGTGTGCAAGAATGGTGAATTTAGAAGCCAAGCATGGTGACACACACCTTTAATTCCAGCACTAGGGAGGCAGAGACAGGTAGATCTCTGTGAGTTCAAGGCCAGCCTGGTGGTGAGAGAGAGAAAAAAATTGAAAGAGAGAGAGAGAGAGAGAGAGAGAGAGAGAGAGAGAGAGAGAGAGAGAGAGAGAGAGAGAATATGCTGGGTTTGAGATTCTGCACCTCAGCCCTGCTGGGTCTTAGAACTACTTTGAACTTCGAACTTCATTTCTGCATGCGAGCATCCCTTTGCAAATGGCAGTTCATGCTGGTTCCAACTTTGCATATTGGAAGTAAACACTTGTTTTGATTTTTACTGACACACAAGTGATAGGAATTTTCATTTATTATATAGAAGACTTTAAACTTTTGATATCATGATGGAACAAATTAAGGTTGAATCTGTTAGTGATGAGGATTGTGTTATCAGTGACATGAGCATTATGGATTTTGAAGAGTGCTAAGGTTTGAACACAACTTGTGACCTCCTAAACTATAAAGATTAAAGACCTTTGTAAGATATTAGGGGCATAGAGCTAACTCAAGCTAACTTTGGCATTCAGATGTGGGTATGTGGGTAAGTAACTGGGATTAGAGCAAGGTCATCAGAGACTTCCAAGAGTGGATATTGGGGACTTACTAAGAGAGAAGAAACAGACTCTAGTGTATAGTGATAATTCTTGCCTTATTATATGTGACCTCTCCCTTCCTAGTTCGCTGTTAATCTCCTTGTCTTCCCCTCTCCCCTTTTCTAATTCTTTTTTTCTGTCTTCTCACTCCTTTCTGCCTCTCTGTCTCTCACTCTCTCTAGTCTCTCAACTCTTATGATTTCTCCAAGAAAGAGACATAGATGAAGGTGCCCTTGTATCAGTGATCTGTGATCTCTCTGACTCCCAAATTAGGAGTTGAGTAAATACCTTTTCTTTTGAAATTCCTCAGTCTCAGGTATTTCCTTACAACAAAGAAAAAGTCCTAACATATTTACCTGTATTAACTTGGATAGAATGTATTTTCGTCCTGTTATAGTACAGCGTTGCTCTACATATTTGCCTACAGTTGACTGACAAGAAGGCTGTCAATAGCACAGAATTGAACTGCAATGAATAATGCTGGTTAAACTGGCTATCCATTGACAAATGAATGAAATAAGACTACAGTCTTACAGTCTATAAAGAAATCAAATCAAAATTGATTCAAGACCAAAGGTTTAAAAGCTTTAAATTTATTTCTATTATTTAGTAAAAGAAAAATTAGGGAGAATTACATAATGTTAGTTGGGGGAAAAAGATAATGAGACTCTCAAAGCATAGAAAATAACTGTAAATTATACATAGATATTACATTATAATAAAATGTGTTTTTGCAAAGCAGGGATTGCTTTTTAGTAAAATGCATATTTTATCTTCTCATAACAAAGTAAACAATGAACAGATTGAAAAAAATATGAGAAAACTATGAATTTGAGAGTAACCTAAAATATATATAAAAGAAACTCAGTAATTCAATTACAATGAAATAACTTATTTTAAAAATAATTTAAGAATATGAATTGGTATTTCTTAAAAGAAGGCATATAAACAGCCAGTAGTATATGGGGGAAAAACCTCAATCATCAAAGAAATGAAAATGAAAATTGAAATTAATTTCAGCCCCAAATTTAAAAGTTCTCATATCAAAATAATTGATATCAATTTTTGGTGATGACCCAGAGAAGAAGGAAGAGCCTGAGTGTCAGATTGGTTTAAGGCTGGAAAAGTAGCCAGACCCCATTGCCGCTCAGCTAGGCTGACTTCGCATATGGTGCCCAAACATCCTCTACCTATATGACTGTTGATTGATCCTGGAGCTTATATTGATCATATAAGCAAGGCAAGTGTTCTGCCATGTCCCTACACCCTGCCCTGTAAGGCAGGGCCTTTCTGCATAGAGCACTTATTTCTAAATATAGATAATTCTTCTTCATTCTCTACAGTATCTAGGACACATGTTTACAATGTCCTCATGAATATTCAAATTTAGAAACGGGCATGGCATGTTTGATAGTTATTTCTTCTAAAGCCATTGTTGCCATTTATTTTCTGGGTAGGATTTTTCTTTTTCTTTTACTTTTCAAGATGTTCTAATATATCTATGACTTATTTAGAACTTTTTCACTCCCTATAGTTGGGTTTGAGGATTACTTGTTTTTAGAAAGTACCCATTTACCTAATCTTTCAGGCTTATTTATTCTAAGTTGTATGAGGCAGACTTAAATTTTCTAAAAATATCTTCTATTTCTGTGGTTATTTGCTTTTACTTGTGATTTTCTCCTTTATTTTTTCTTGAGTAGATTACCTGATCATTTATTCACTTAACTTTTTGTCAAATAATCAGCTTGAGAAAATTGTTTGTTTATGTCCCTATATAATACCTGACAATGTAATGAAGAGGGTAGCAGCATGCTGCCTTTCTAACAGTAGCTTCATTTACTCGTAGTCATTCTGAAATCTACCTAATCAGAAAATCCAGTGAGTGTTGTAGCTAGAGTTTTCCTGCCTTGCCCACAATCAGGACAAATCTCTGTCACCCGCCAGTCCCACAGCCGCTCAGACCCAACCAAGCAAATACAGAGACTTATATTGCTTACAAACTGTATGGCTGTGGCAGGCTTCTTGTTAACTGTTCCTATATCTTAAAGTAACGCATTTCTACAAATCTATACCTTGCCACGTGGCTCGTGGCTTACCAGCATCTTCACATGCTGCTTGTCCTGGAGGTGGCTGGCAGCGTCTCCTTCTGCCTTCCTGTTCTTTTATTTCTCCTCTGTTAGTCCCGCCTATACTTCCTGCCTAGCCACGACCAATCAGGTTTTATTTATTGACCAATCAGAGCAACTTGACATACAGACCATCCCCCAGTACAGCCAAGGGCAGACCATCTCAGACACCTGCACTCAGGCCCATGGTCCTAATCATCCTCTATGCAAACCTGCTGGGCAACGCCACAAGGAACCCAAGAAGGGCTCCCACAGGACATACATTAACATCCCACAGCAGAGTGTGGTGTAGGCAGTCAGGGCAATAAGCATGGCATCAGATGTGAATTAAATCAAGAGTTCTCAGCAAAACAACTGCAAAAAGAGTTAAACACTCAGTCAATCAAATTATTAATAAAATGTATGAGGGTATTTACACATGTGCCCTGTAGTGATAATTAATTACAAGTTAGAACATTGCCACAAGCCATGGCATTTTATAAAATGAATTATTATTGTAGAATTTAAATATAAAATTTTGCAAGTGTTCTTGGTCTATAAGCTAATTATTCATATGACTGTCTCCTGGGTTGTTAATTTTTTTCATGCAAGGTAGTTAAAAAGGTGGATGCATAGTTTTGAACACCCAGCACCTACATTTTTCATGCCTATATTAACAAATTGGCTGAGTTAAAAGTATTTTGGAAAACAAATGGTCCTTTGTCACCATGTTTTATTATTGTATACTCATAGACCATATATTTAGTATTAATTCTGAAGTTCTCTGGTATTCTAAAATATTAATGTATTAACTGATAAAACAGTTCCATTAACTTTAAAGATAATCATCTTTTATCCAAATCATTTTAATCATAAAATTTGAATCCTTCGTTAATATAAGCTCATTAAGCACATTATATATGGTTTTGAAAGAAAATTTGAACACTGCATATACTTGGTTGTCAGTTTTCAAATATTGTTGGATAACTGACTGCAGAAAATTTACTGTGATAGTAGTTTACTGACTTTAGAGCTCACAGTGCAAAAAATAGGATGCTGGTGGACCCATTTAATAACATCAGATATTTTTTCTCTAGCTGTTTTATTTCAGTTGTAAATTTTAACTTTATCATTATTACTAATATTTATATAAATGGAGGATATGACTAATATAAATGTACCGACATATAAAACTTTACTGTATTTTCAACTGACTCTGGGACAGTTTTTCTGGACAAACGACTTTTGTGTTCTGGTGTTGCCAGACTTGCTGAATGTGATTCTCCAGGTTTCAGTTTAGTTCCATGTGTTATTTCTTTGCAATGACGTTCAAAATTCTGTGCCTGCTTATCTTCCCCAATTCTTTTCTGCTTCCTTAACATTTCTTCAAAGATGATTGCCCTCATCTCACAAATTTTGACAGTAGATAGATAAATGCTATATGGATACAGTGACGTAAATGTTAGGTACACATAACCACACATTTTACAATCTGAGAAATGAATCATCATGTGCCTTTGTCATTGACAAATATAGAGTTTACTTATATAAGGAAATCATGGCTAAGATGTGATTAGGGCATATCATCTCATGACACTACTATCAATGAGCACTTGTTCTCTAATCACATACTTTTGCACTGTACATGATTGTATAACAAATATACTTTCTTTCTCTCATTTTCTCCTTTCCTCCCTCCACGTATTTTCTCCTTGTGCCTCTGCTCTTCCTTCCTCCCTTCTGAACTTCCTTTTCTTTCATCCTCTCTCTCACCCCTCCTCTTGTGACACTGTGGCGTCTATTACGTTTTACTCTAAATGGTTAAGATAAAACAGAGATGGAAGTTGTCTTAATTTCTATCATAGCATGATGATTTTCATGTTCACATATCATCATGGATTTGATTAATTTCAGACTTAGGGATTAAATGATATTTATAGAAGGATACAAAACAGCAAAATCAAAATGACTTTGGAGTCTATAAAATTTCATGCTTAATAATGCAACTTCACATTTTTGAAATAAATAAAATAGTCATCCTGTCATAACCAATTTTTGTTTTACTTTTGTAAAGTAAAACATTTAAAATAGCATTGCATAGAATCTGCTGTATTCTCTCTTTTGGCTGTCAACTTATTATGGGACAGACTAGACTCCTAACAATCAATCATTATATCATACTGTACTTTATGAGCTATGCTAAACTCAAGAAAACCAAAGTGACAGTTAATCACTTTGTCACTTACCCATTCTTTGTCTCTTTTTTTCAAGAAAAAAAACTTGGTACTTTGCTAGGTTTTTAGCTTAATTTCATTTTTTAAAATGGACTAACCTGTACACCATAGACAATTTTTGAAACACTATTGAATTATTAAAATAAACAAAAATAAAACTATTAAGACTATTAAGATTAACCATAAACCCAACCATTGCTTCAAATGAGGTATGAGAAGATTCCTTTATGATACCAGTCAATGTATGCATATTAGAGATATCTGATATAAAAGAATCATGATAACCATACAAAATTAAAAGTAAAAGAAAAACTTAGAGCATTAGATTATTGATTGACAGTTGAGTGGGAGGACAATCAGTTTCTCAGAAACATCCTGAATATCATTTAAAACTTACCTTGAAATTGCTTGTGCATTTATCTGAAATGTTAATTTCTTTCCAAGAAGGCTATTATGAAATACATTTCACATGAAACTTAAACTTTGAGGCTGGTTTTACCAGAGATTTTCTTACATATTCCTCCATTGGCATTTGACATCCTAAGTTTTTCTAATGCCTTAATTCCCACCTCATTCTCAAGCTTAGGTTCTAGTCTGAGCTCTTTATTTTTACATCATCCCTACATTTAAAATAGCCTTGCGTGGCATCTGCTGTATTCTCACTCTTGTCTATCCCCTAGAGTACTACAAGGGTATTGTTTACAGATGGAATTTGCCTTATCATATGTCTGTTCACAATAGTGTAGAGAATCCCCATTACACAGAATGTACCCCAAAATTCTTAAAAGATACTTGAAAAATCTTTACTACTTCCACCCAATAGTTGTATATTTCATTAGCTTTAGTAACTTATCTAATACCCATTGCTGCCTAAAAAAATTATCAACAAATTCATTACTTATGGCAACCAAAGCTTGCTATCTCTGTGACTCAGGAATTTATAGGTGAGCTAGGTCTCCTGATGAGAGAGCCTCCAGGCTAAAATTAGGATGTGGCTGAACTACACATTTATTTCTTTGGCTTCTGGAGCTCAGCGTCCTCTTTCAAGTTCACATGCACAGGCTCTTCTTTTTGTCTATTGTGACTGCCCTCAGAACGCGTGACTCTTCTCAGCTCAACACAAGATGACCTGGCCCCCTTCTCCCATCCACCCTTCTTCCTTCAAGGTGGACCTGTTTTCCCTGAGGGTTTTTCTGGTGGAGTTGGGTAATGCCACACTTGCTTAATGAAAGCTAGTTTATGTCTTGCCCAGTCTTAGAAGTGGCAGCTCATGATATTGTCACTTATTTCTGAAATCAACAAAGGAGTTCAAAAGTTTAGACATATCAGAAAACAAAATTAAAGGAATTAGTTTAAAAAAATCTTTTTTGATAGTATAATTAGGTTACACTTCATTCCATAGAAATAGATTGAGTATTCTGATGGGCTGAGCAGTATAGTCTGATAAAGTCTAAAGAGGCAGAAACAAAGAAAAAAGATCAGATTGCTTCCTCAAAGTATTTTCATTTTATTGTGGAGTAAAGGAATAGGAGTTGGTAGAAAAATGGGTGCTTGTTTACGTCAGATTGTTTGATGTTATATTTTAGTAAATGGATGAGAGCAGAAGGAAGGCATTATCAGGCCAATTGAAGCTAGCCTGTTTGGGAAATGAGACTTGTTATCAGTCATTTTTCTAATTCTTTTGAATGTCAGATAAAGAGTTTAGTTCGGGTTTGATTTTGTATGACTATACTCATGCAGGCATTTACAGGGTCTATTTTTTTGTTGTGCCCAAAGCAGGAGACTAGTCATGAAAATGGTCTTCTGTAATTTTGATTTAAAAGAGGACATGTTAGAATTCTTCTTACAGAAAGTATCTAGGTTTCAGTTTCTTAAAAAAGGCCATGTATAACTATTTATGTAATTTTATTCTCCACCTTTGATCTTGGTTGTCATTCACTACATGTATCTAAAGTCTACATCCACCTAATTGTTCTGGTTGGAGAAATCCATAAAAGGAAAGAAATACTAAAATAAATAGCTGTACTTTAATTTTAACATTATAGAGCAAGCAGTCAAAATAGAAAAATATAAAGACACTAGTACAGGACATTGATTAAGATGATCAATTCCTTAACATAAAATAATATATACAGTAGAAATTATATTTTATAAAATAATTACAAAGAATAATTACTAGGCTAAAACAGTAATAAAAATATTGGCCTAAAAATAACTTATTTTATGTTATTTATTTTTTATTTATTTCACACCTCTACCACAGACTGTACAGTTATGTTCTAAGGGTCTTTGCTGTATTTGTGTTCATACTCTTGAAAACTCACAGATTGTTGAGAAATAATAAACACTTCGAAATGTTTCTTGCTGGGAATAAGCAGGCTGAAATGAAATGGGAGAGAAACAAGATATAAAACTACTGTTAGTAATATGGAACACACTCATATGTTATCAAGTAACCTCTTGTACAATGTTATATCAATTCATATGATGAATGCAGAGGCAAAAATAAATTTGCTTCTATATAAAAAGAAACCAGTAATTTCCTGTGATTCTGGTACAGTATAGAGCCTCTTCTCATTTAAAACAAACTCCTCACCTTAGCTAATGGAGTTTCAATATCATTCTACTTGTATTAAGTGGTTCAAATTTATTGCTATTTTTAATGGCTTGACCTTTTCCTTAGTCATATTTCATGCATGGACTTGATAAGCCTAAATGTATTCTATGAGTTCTTTGTGCATATCTAACTGTGAGTTGTGTCTACTATTTTCAGTCAGATGTAGTTAGAAAAACAGTGTAGTTAGTAAGAATGAACTCCCACAGCCATGAGGGTGCATAACCTACCTGTATGGTTATGAGTTGTAACAACTCTGTTTTGCCGCTTCTCAATGAAAAACATACTGATTTTCTTGCTGTGCAGATAATGAACTTATTCAACCACAGCTTCTACTGCCAGAAAGAATAATTATTCTATTATATTAACTCAGCAACAAAATATGAAAGGAGAGAAAAAATTGTAACATTATATATACATATTAAAATTTATGGTTACATGTTCATGTGCCTTCTCTGTATGGTAGGTAGCATCTTTGTATCTACTAGGAAATATCAAATTTTATAAACAACTAGCAAGCCTAGCCTATTGATTTATTTTGGGAATAAATATTAATTTATTAATATGCAAGAGATTTGATGAATACCATGTATGTATATATAAACTTGAATGAACACCTGTGCAAGAACATACTCTGCTAAACAGTGCATTTAAATAATCAAAGGGAATGGTATAGACTCTATTATATAAGATACGCTGTTAATTGGCTTTTCTTATACTTATTAATTCCAGCTTTCACACAAAGAGATATTCATGCTTCTTTCATAAAAAAATCCATCTTTGATCCCTTTTCTTCAGGAGCTGTCATGGCTCATATTTTCTCTTTATAATTGTGAAATTTCTCAATTTTCATTGGCCCTCTCATATCTCAACAGAGATTAAGTGCTCTCTGGAAAAAAGAAATTCTGTACATTGCTATTCCTCTTCCCTTGCTATAGTGAGGAGATGTAGTGGTCTCACTAAACATTTGTTGAATTTAATGTAAATGACTTTTAAAATTGCCTCTTACCTGTGAAGAAGCACAGAAGATCTTTTGTCAAATATGGCTGTTTTTCATAGTCTTTTTAAAAAACTTCGGACCTCTCATTTCTTTGGAAGCACTATTTACTGATGCCTGAGATTGCTTAGTTAGGCTGAAAACTCACTAGTTTTCTAAATGTAATAAAGCCGCTGTGGTTTTCAATGTACTTGACCACTATTTTGCAATTATGATAACACCCATCCCTCCCTCTTTCCTGTATCTATCCATTGACCCCCTTAGTAGCTCCTACAATCAACACATTACTAAAACTCATCAAGACACTTCCTTTAATTTTTTTTCTTGCTTATCTTCCTCTCCTTTAAATTTTGTATATTTTATGGCTTGATCCTTGGGTCCATCTCTGTTCACTTCCATAATATACTTTACATAATTGCCTTACCCAGAGGATATAGATGAAATTGCTACCTAACAATGTCTGTATATCCAACTCATGCTTTCTCCCAAGCACTGGTCTTTTATTTCTAACTATCAAACATCAGTGCTAAAAAAATAAAGGTGATCAAATTCATTTAATATTAATCTCATATAATTTCCTTCCCTCAAATGGAATTTACCTGTATGTTCACAAAAGCAGAGATATAAAATTACAAACACTTTCTCTTAAAATTTGAGCATTTGTTTAGATCTAAACAGTATGTTTGCAAGAAATAGAACATGATGCTTATTTTTTCAGTCAAGGTTAATCACTTTCATTTTTCAAAATGCTACTAAAATCGTGTTAGTATTTTCACTACAACAAAATGCTTTAACAAAACTGCCATGCTATAAAAGACATCAATATTAAACAAAACCTTAGTGGCATTTTCCAGACTAAGTTGTTAAAATTAGTGTACATGTACTTTTGCTCCCTTAGTAAGTGTGTGTGTGTGTGTGTGTGTGTGTGTGTGTGTGTGTGTGTGTGTGTTTGCTATATTGGAGTGTGCTTTATTTCTTTGTTTCTTTCTTATATTGTGAACTCTTTTGAAAGCACATATGAAACCTGCTAGGAAAAGTTGGAATTTAAATCACATATTTCCAACCAAGGAAATGATGAGTTCAGTTTCAGGAAATGCCATTGATTGACTTTTCCATGATTAAGATTCTCATGGGTCACTTCTTGTAAGATGTGCAAAATACTATTCTTAGAGAAATTCATAACTTTAAAAAGCCAATGTCTATGACTCATAAACAAGGCAAACTAATCAAAATAACCCTCATTTAACTCATTCTTAGGTTCTAGAAAATACACAGGCTATAGATGTCTTGTTTTATTTTCATTATGTCTAAGAATTTTGTGAGATAACTCTGCCTCAACAGTAAAATGCAGATATGGCCTCCACATGCCTTCATTGGCTAGAATAGTCCAGTTTATGCCTGTTTGCCAGTATAAATAATTAACAATGACCAACTTCAGTAGCCTCTAAACTCTACTAGCTTGGATAATAATTAAACAGTTGCCCTAATTACTGGGAACATTAGTAATTTAATTAGAGAGTCTAAATGACCTTTGAAGGACAACACACTAGAACATTTGAGTAACTGTTCCTTGTTATCACTAGTTATTTTGAATGTGTTCAACACAACTAACTCCTGAAAAGAATGAGTATTAAAACTAAGCACATTTATTCTTTAGATTGCATTTACCTATGGAAAACTAAAATAAACAGTTCCATACTTTTTACACTTTTAAAATATGTAATTCATGAACATATGAAATGAGGTTACTTTTCTAAGTAATAAAAAGTACTTGCATACTCCCTCACAGAGTTATCATGTAGTAAGAAGAAAGTAAGAGAGAGATGTGTAGTTACTACATAGTCTTTTACAAGAACGTCATCATTTCTGATGTCTACTCACCCATGGGCACCTACAACACTCATTTTGGAAATTCACCAGAAGAACATACTGACACTATTATATTCATATGTGTATATTTAATTAAAGGGAAAATATTACAAATTAAAATCATTGTTTTAACCACTGCAATAAATTTTGAAGATATAACAAATGTGGTCCTTCCATTATCTTTTCCTGAGGTACAGGAACTGCAGATATGGTTAAAAAAATAATTATGTACCACCTCCTGAGTTCAAAGTCCCTTAGAGACTTACTTTTAAAAATTCAATGAATTTCCTCAGGAGGGGTACTAATTATACCCTCTAATTTACTTCCACTGATACAGTTGTGAAGTTTCCTTTGGCCATAGCCTAAAATGAAAAGGGAGAATTTAAAACAGAGGAAAGAGAGCCATCAAGATTGTTCAGTGATTCTTCGCTGATACATTAAAAAAAAATTCAAAATATACATGAGTCTAGGTAGGGTAATCCAAACTGGAGGGTTTTAAATTAGAGATATTGGCTCTGTGGGTATGAGTGTGTTCATGTGTGTGAGTGAGATAGAAAGAGACAAAATGACAGAAAGACAAGGAAGCCAGAGAAACAGAAAGACAGAGAAACAGAAACAGAGAAAGAGAAAGAGAGAAAGATGGAAAGGCAGAAAGAGAAGCAGATTCAACATATATTTTAGAGGTAGCTGACCAGTATTTAGTAATTTAGTGATGTACAAGCATAGCAAGCATCCAAGGAAGGAATTATTGTTTGCTCAAGAACAGCAGAAAAAAACGGATCATGAAAATAAATTTTAAAAATTTAATCAATATGCTTACTATATCTTCAATTTCTGGATTAGAAAGACCATATCTTCACATATATTCAGTGAGTATGTATTTCTTAAACACCTGTTAGACCTTATGTGAGATACTAAGAATTTAGTCATGAAGAAACTATTCCTGTCTTGAACAAGGAAAAAGCATCATTCTTGTTTTATCTCCTCTGCAGTGTGCTATTTTGGGCTAGATATTTCTGTATTTTTGTGTTGACTTGCATGTTGTAGGATGTTTATCAGCAACATTGCCACTCTGACTAATTCTTCAGCATAGAGGAATAAATAATTTACTTTGGTAGCTTTCCTCAAACTATACCCTTAAGGGGAAAAGAGAAAAGACAAATAACAGAATAATCTATTTTAGCAATAACAAATTACAAAGCCTGTTATGGGAGAATTAAAGTGCTGGTTAGTCACATTGGGAAGTCAGGGTCACACCTCCAGTTGATAGTGAGATAAGGAGTATGCAAATACTAGATTAGTTACTCATATGTTAAAGAAGTTAGATTGTTTTCTGACAGCATTGAGAGATTTTTATAGGAGACAAATAAAGGGAGATCTGTATTACCCAAAGCATAACTATAACACTGTTTTCTACAGGCTATTACAAAGACAGGGTTGATCGCAATAAATTGAAGTAATAACAGTGACTCTTAAAAGTGCTGACATTTCCTAGTTCCCTGTAGATCTCTGTCTCCCTGCTTCCATGTTAGCCTGGCTATTCCTTTCGTACTGTCTTGTTCAGGTATATTTAGACAGACATATTGTTGAGACACATAGAGAAGCTTCCTTGACATTTCTAGCATATGTAATCTCAAACACACACACACACACACACACACACACACACACACAAAATCATCCTATTCTGGCTTTTAAAAATCTTTCTGTCCTCTTTTCTGTGATCTTCCCTGAGCCTAAGTGATGATGTTGTATTCTACCTACTTGTTCTCTGCGTTTTCATAGGCTATGTTTTCTGTAATGGTCCAGTTGTAGCTGCTTAAAATCTGCTTATAATTTTCAATGAATCACTTGATTGTTATCTACAGTAGTGATAGTCACAGTTTAAACAAGGCTAGCTGTCACTGAATATGCACTGACCCTACAGACAGAACCCCAGCATCATGCATCTTATCAACTCCTAGGTTTTACTTAGCCACTGATTGGGGAAGCACTGGTAATGAAATTCTGGCAGAAAGGATTATTCTGATTATATTTTATTCGTGCTGAAGAATACTAAAAGATATTAACCTTTGGCTCTTTATTTTATGAATTTCAATAACTAATTATAGGGAATTTTATTCTTACAATGCTAGACTTTTTTCAAGCCTATTAAAGCATGTACCTCATTATGAAAAGTGTACCAGTATGTAAAATGTGGAATATATTTAAAACAAAAATCTTCTCTTTTGTGGGTCTACATATATCATTTTAATTGGAATATTTAATAAATGCAGACTATCATTTCTGCTGTGCTCAGGCAGCAAAGATAACACATCATTTCCAAAGAAACCACAGAAGCGAGATGTCTCAGAAAATGAGAGAATTTTAAAACTGTCAAATGTAAACATATACATGCTTGTGTTTATGAATATGAAAGAGATAAAAAATATTTCACTATAATTAACCTAAAGAAAAAAGCAAAGCATGGTACCATTTTACCTTATAAACACATTAAAATGTTTTGTTCTATAATGTGGCGAGGGTAGTGAGACAGGTGCCAGGAAAGGCAGGAAGGTGGGATTGGTGTGGTAGAGAGGAATAAAGAACCTACATTATCAAGTTTTGAGACAGTTCATAAAGTCACATCTCATCATTTAAGAATAAAGTTTCCATAGCAGATTTCTACTCCCTAAAAAGATGAGTTAGAGTGAAAGACATCTATCTATAAATGTAGATGTAGCCAACTGTATGATTAAATAAGAAACACAGAACCAATGTAAAAGAGAAAGCCAAGAGGTCAGAGCTCAGAGCTAAAATCTTACCCTTTCTAGCTCTCTGAAAGAGACCTACTTCCTGTGTGTATGTCTTTAAATAGTCTTTCTGTTCTGCCTTCTCATTGGTTGTAAACCCAAACACATGACTGCCTCATCACTGCCTGTAAGTACAGCCCTCCAGGTCTTAAAGGTGGATGTCTCCAATGCTGGCTGTATCCCTGAACACACAGAGATCTATGGGATTAAAGGCGTGTGCCACCACCGCCACACTCTTTCCATGGCTCTAATAGCTCTGACCCCCAGGCAACTTTATTTAGTAACATACAATTAAAATCACATTTCAGAACAAATAGAATACCACCATATATAAATTCTTCATTGAATATATAGCCTCTTTTTAGATTTTGTTTTAAGACAGACCTCACATTGTAGCTAACAGCTGGCCTGCAAAACTTGCTACTTAATTAGACTAGATGGTATCTATCTAACTCATGGTGAACCTCCTGTCTCAGCCTCCAATGAATTTAATAATTCCTAAAATTAACTGGCACAGAGGTTATAAGTAACCTCTTGCTGTGAGCATTAACTATGCAAATTACATATGTATATACTTTGAAAGTGTTTGTAGGTATATTATTCTGCTTGACATATGTCCTAGTTAGATGAAGTTATTAACCTGACACAACTTGAAGTCACCTGAAGTGGGAGTCTCAGATGGAAGTGTTTGTGAAGGATTGCCTGTTCCTTGGTTGATATTGGAGGGACCAGCCAACTACGGGCAGCTCCATCGCAAGGCAAAAGTCTATGGCTATATGAGAAAGCTAGTTGAGAGAGCAAGCCCGTGGGCAAGCAAGTTCCCCCATGGTTTCTGTTTTAGTTCCCCCTTGAGTTCTTACTCTGACTTCCCTCAGTGATGGACCATGACCCAGAAGCTTGAGCCAAAGAAACTCTTTCCTTTCCAAATTTCAAATGAAGTGTGGTTGAAAACTTGAAATTTGAGGGATTGGCTTAGTAGTTAAGGACAATGAATGCTCTTACAGAGGATCAGGTTCAATTCCCAGTACCCACACAGTAGTTGTTTATAGTAACCTGTTACTCCTATTTCTGGGGATCTGATACCTTTACTCAACCTCCACATATGGCAAACAAACATACATGAAAAGCACAACATTCACACAATAAAGATAAAATGTTAAAGAAATTTTGAAATTTTATAATTAATGCAAATCTAAAACTAAGCTAACCTCCACAAATATGCACACACATGCATAAACACACATACACATACACACACACACACACACAAACACAATTTAAAATCTCTAAGGAAGAAACATTATTCATTTATTAAGAGCATAATTTTATTACTTCCATTTTGTTGAGTAACTGATGTAAATGCCAAATATTGGCCTTTAATTAACACCAGGAAAAGTCCTCTCAAGCAATGAGGGAAATAAAAGAATATTGGCAGGTGTATTACAAGCTTCCATTTGCTCTATTATCTGGAGAACTTAGGCTTAAAATGTGATTTTTTTCTTGTAAAGATGTTGGACACCAGAATAGAGTTCAATGTCTGAACATGTCTGTAAATTATTGAATGGAGCTTAATCAGTCACACATCTTCACTTCCTTGACTATTGTACCAAATGGACCAATAACTGTAAACTGACATATTGGTGCCATAATGCTTCTGAGGTCTTAGTTTTAGTCTTCCCTTATCCTATTCCATCTGCAAATATCAAAGAGTCCTAGTCAAGTTTCACTGTTAATCCTGGCTTCCATCATTTTCTTACATTCTCTTTTCTGGAAGAAAAAAAGCATTTAATTCTCCCTGACCCTTCCATAAATCATTGCTGAAAGATGTTGCACTGTAGAAAGAATCTTTTCTGTTGATCATAGTTTAGAGCTTGACTTTGCTTTCTGTGAGTAATTACAGTACTGTAGACAACTCAGTTTCAGGTGGTGTCCACCAGGTGATGAACTCTTCTTCTCCATTTCCTTTTGTGTGCATTTCATATATATATATATATATATATATATATATATATATATATATATATATATATGTATATATATAATGCATATGTATATTAATATGTAATTTATGCATTTGTTATGAAATAAGAAATTTTTCACATTTCATAGAAGTTAATGCCCTTGATTATTTGTGGGAAAAAAAGGCTTCAAAAACTATTGCAGAGTATAAGTAAAAAATTTTAATTCACATACTGTATTCTCTAATTATAAGTAGCCTAACAGAATCTACAGGTTCTTCCTGGGCAGAAGAATCTACAGAATCCTCCTCTTTTAACTCTGATAGTTACTATGACACTAAAACTAAGAGGATACATATTCTCAACCCAGAAAGAAACTCATTGGCAACAAAAATTCCAATCTTCCTTTATCTAGAAAAGCAGTTCTCAACCTGTGGGTTGTGATCCCTTTGGAAAACCTCTATCTCCAAAAATATTTACATTATGATTTAGTACAGTACCAAAATTGCAATTGTGAAGTACCAACAATTTTTGATTGGGGGCCATCACAACATAAGGAACTGTACTAAAGGCTCACAGCATTAGGAAGATTGAGAACCACTGATCTAGAGGTGTATGTGGCACTGGTAAATTCTTCCTATTGAGAGATCAACTTTGTGACCAGGATTTCTTGTTTCGCCTTCTTCTTCTCTCTAATGCCTCACATCTTTCTGTGACACATCACTCATGTCTGAAATTTCTTCAAACTACTCTAAAAATAATTTAAAAGTAGGTAAATGAAAGTATATTTTGAAAATCAAACAGAAAAATAGTCTATTTCAGTGAATTTTAATAGAGGATTTTGAGGCAACTCAAACTTTCTCCAGTACCGTGGTGGTTTTCTGGGGTTAGTTGTTATATGCATATCATTCCTACCTTCATTCAGGGATCACCTTTTTGTTTACCTGTGAACTGTCTGGTTCACATGGTCTATTCTCAAATTATAGTAGCTATGTGACTGCGAAACATCATGTGAGCTAAACAGATAGACATCTCATAACTTCTTGTTTGACTCAGAAAAAATTTAGGAATAAGTATCAGAAGAAACCAATGATACACTTTAGAAAGATACAAAACATTGCACTTTATCTTCTTCTGCAATAGACAGTTAATGAACACTAAGCTTGGATTGAATCATAGATCACCTGTAGTAACTACATTAAAGACAGTGATCAAGAATTCCATTCTTCTACACTTGGGGAAAACAAATCATAACAATAATGAACATGAGGATAAAAGCTGCAAATGGGTAGATACGATAATACATCTGTAGAGCAACAGTCAAAAGCATAGACATGGAGGATACAAAATCCTTAGACTATTTCTAGTCTAACTTGTGACACATCATTGAAAGGAAAACGATTTGTTTATGCTATAGGAAATTAGACTTCAGAGATAGGTAGACAGTCATGTAGAACATGGTTGGATAAGTATTGTAAGTTTGGGAGAGTCAGCCTAGATGAAAAAACACACAGTTCCTTATTTACCCAACACCTTCTGATAACAGTTGCTTTTCTGTCTTGTGTAGTCATTTTGCAATATATAACATCAATCTTTTTTTCTTTTCTTTTTATAATGATAGTATAATTGTATCATTTGTCCCTCCAAAGCCTCTTGTCTAGCCCTCCTTCATTGTTTGAATCTTAGATGGGCATATAATAAAAAACCTGGAGCCAGATATTGGGGGTAAAAGCTGAAAGAACAGAGAAGCAGAGCAAGCCACAGCAACTAGTTCTGACCTCTATGAAATCCTCAGTCTAAAGAGAGTGAATTCTGTTTCCTCACACCTTATATAACTTTCTCTGACCGGACATCACTTCCTGGGATTAAAGGCATCTGTGCTTCTCAGTCCTGGATTAAAGGTGTTTGCTACCATTGCTTGGCTCTGTTTCCAGTGTGGCCTTGAACTCACATAGATCCAGACAGATCTCTGCCTCCCAAGTGATAGGATTAAGGGTGTGTGCCACTTCTGCCTGACCTCTATGTCTAATCTAGTGGTTGGCTCTGTCCTTTGATCCACAGACAAGTTTGTTAGGGTACACGATATGTCACCAAACTCCTTATTCTCTTTCATATTGATGGCTTCTTTTTTTTCATTGTGTATATACATACTTATTCATAAGTATAACCTATTCAGAATATATAATATATATAATATTACTTGTGTCTATATTTTCAGAGATGACCATTTGAGATTGGTGTGCTCTTTTACTGGGGAAGACTACTTTTTCCACTCTTAGCATTTTTAGTTGCCTGTAGTTGTTTGTGTAGGATTGAGGTTTTATGGGCTTTCCACATCTACGTAAGCATGCTTATTATTGTTGACTCTGTTCACCTGATGCTTAGGCAATCATATGGGTGTACTTCTATGTTACCAAGAGACACAGCCTCACAACTCCTTGACCATCTTGCTTTTATAGTCTTGTTGCCCTCTCTACTGCAATGGCCCTGAGCCTTAGGTACCAAACTAGTTGAGTAGATGCATCCATTAAGACTGGGCTCAACAACACAGCAATTTGATTGGTTGTGGTTTATGTAATGGTCTTTGTCTTTTGCAAAGAGATGTTTTGAGGAAGGGTGAGTACTACACTTATTTTTGTGTATAAGGAAAAATATTTATACTCTAGTTAGGGATTACTTTGGTTAAAAAAAAAAATTGTAGTTGTAAGTTCTCCTGCAAGATCCATGACTTCACTGGCCCCTGGTAGTTGGCTAGTTTCTCACTATCAGGCATGATTTGTTTACTGAAAAAGTGTGTTTATCAGTACTGTAAAATTAGGGTTATCTAGCCATTCTATTTGTTGTTATAGTTTATAGGAGTCATAGACAGATAGGAATGTTGGCTTCTTACCTCCTTAGGAAGATTCTATTTAGACTTCTGGTACTATGAAAGCTAGTCCTAAGGTAGGAAGCACTCAGGTCTGTTAGAGTTCAGGGACACTGGTTCCCAGTGTCTGAAGTTTCTGATCTCTTTACCAAGGGGGACTTCCCTTCTACTTCTATGGGGCAACAACTCAAAAGAGTATCTTTCATGCCTGGTGTGTTGGGGTTTTGTTAGATGGTTTTTGGCTCTTGAAGGGGGAATTGTTAGCCTACATGAGAAAATTTCATTTAAACTATATATATATATATGTATATATGTATGTATATACATACATATATATTTATATGAATTATAACTTTTTACAGTTAAACAATAGTATGATTGCTTATGACTTTTTAAGACAACCTTACTATTTTCTTACCCTCCTCCTACCTTCTTCTGTATTGATATCCCTCCCTTCTCTCTAACCAGAGTGTCATCCCCTTTTCCCACTTTGCATATCAGAAAACTCATACTCTGATATTCCCCTTCTATTGTTCCCCCACAATTTTACCACAATGATGGTTCTTTTTACTTTTCTGGCTTCTGCAGTTACTCTACCATATGTACTCACATGTGAAGATTTGGAGCTAAGAGTTTCAATGACAGAGAACATACAGTGTTTGTCTTCTAGGTCTGGGCTACATCACTCAACACGATCCTTTGTAATTCCATCTTTATTTGTAAAGTTCATGGTTTCATTTTATTATACAGCTGAATATTATTCCACAATGTATATGAAGCACAATTTCATTATCCATTCATCAGTTGAAGAATATTTAGGATGTTTCAATTTCCTAGCTTTTGTGATTAGAGAAATAATGAACATGGCTGAGCAAGTTATCTGTGGAGTAGGATGTCCAATGTCCAGTCCTGTGGTAGTTTGTAAGAAAAAGGGCCCCATAGGCTCATAGGAAATGGTACTATTATGAGGTGTGACATTTCTGTAGTAGGTGTGGAGTAGGTGTTGGAGCAAGTGTGTCCCTGGACATGGGCTTTGAGGTCTCAGATGCTCAAGCCAGGCCTGGTGTGGCATTCTCATCTTGCTGCTTGATGATCCAGATATAGAGCTCTCAGTTCCTTCTCCAGTACAATGTCTGCCTGCATGCTGCTGTGACAATAATGGAGTAACCTCTGAAACTATAAGCCAGGCCAAATTATTATTTATTCTTTATAAGAATTGCTGTGGTCATGGTGTCTTCTCACAGCAATAGAAACCTCGAAAATGTAGCTAAGACAATTCCTTTGGGCATATGCCAAAGAGTAGTATAACTGATACTGTAGGCTTTTCCCTCCTCATCTTGAGACTTTTCTATACTGATTTCGTTAGTTCATATACCTGGAATGTGGGTTCCCTTTTCGACCACACCCCATGTAGTACTTGCTGTCTGTAGCTTTGGTGATCTTTGGCATTCTGACTGATGTAAAATGAACATTCAGTGTTGGTTTTCATTTGCCTTTCTCTAGTTTCTGGGGAACATGAACAGTTTTTGAAGTATTTCTCAGCTTTTTTTTTTTTTTTTAACCACAATGTTCAGAAACCAGGACCATTTTTTCAACGGGTCATTTAGTTTCATCATTCTTATTTTCCCTCGAGTTCTTTAAATATTCTGAATATTAATCCTCTCTCATATGTATCCTGGAAAATATTCTTTCCCTTTTTAAGGGCTTTCTCTTCACCCAGCTGATTCTTTCTTTAATTGTTCAAGAGCTTTTCAGTTTCATGAATTCCCGCTTGTCAATTCCTGGACATAATTCTTGGACAAATACAGTCCTTCTCAGAACATGTCTTCCCACACCTATATCATGTAGAAAACTGTCTATGTTTTCTTATGGAGCTCCAGAGTTTCAGGTTTCACATTGAGAGTTTCTCCTCTATTTAAATTAGTTTTTGTTCAAGGTGATATACATAAATACATACATATATACATATTATATATGTATATTTATAATTATTTTTTCTAATTACATTCAGTTTTCCCAGGACCATTTGTTGAAACTGATTTTTACCTCTCCAGATTATGTTTTTGGCATCTTTGTCAACTATTAATAACTGGCTGAAATTCTATATACTCATTTTTTGGTCTTTGATTTTTTTTTTCTGATGATCTATCTACATGTCTGTTTTTTGTACCAGGGCCATGTTGTTTATTTTACTATGGATCACACAGTCTCACTATTTATTTATTTATTTATTTATTTATTTATTTATTTATTTATTTATTTATTTATTTATCCATTCATTCATTTGTTTATTCTGTGTGTGTGTGTGTGTGTGTGTGTGTGTGTGTGTGTGTGTGTGTGTGTTAATGCTGTAGCTGCTTTACAGTTTACTCTAAATAGCAATGAAAACATTTTATCTCATTTGTGGTAGTTTTTGAATTGGTAACTGAAAAACATCAAGAAATAGAATCTAAATTAAGCATTCCATATTCAGACATACGGAGATCACATTATAGATATGTCATGAAGTAAAGCTTCAAAGATCACTAGGTTTCCTGAGAAAAACCACAAGAACATAGCTTACTTGCAATGAAGAATTAATTATTTTACCAGTTTCTGTAAATTGCAGTTTTGTTTTGCTGAAACTTTTGTGCACTTCTCAAGCAAATAGTTATTGAATGGTTTGTATAGTAGATGACTGAAAGGTATCAAACTTATTTTGTGAACATACATCTTTTGGTTATTGAAGGTTGACTGAAGGCCATAGAGGGGTATTCTTATTGGGTAATAAAAATAAAATTTCATGGGAATATCATCTCATTCATTATCACTTTAATAAACTGAGTACTGGATACAATAAGCATGATAGTTATTTTAGTTATTATCTTTATTGCTTTCACAGTAATAATAAGTATTACAGTGAAAATCAGAGTCAATCAAGCATGAAACAAAAGGCACCCAAATGAACACTTCATTGGCATCCCATGCCACACTAGTTTATGTCCTTGAGCAGAGTGACTATGATCTTCCTACATTTTAGCTGAGTAAGCTAAGGACCCACTGGAGAGCTGAGCTGATTTACCCAAGACACTTGCCACAATATTAGCAGAATTAAGATCCCCAATCATGTTAAACTGTTTTGTATTCTCTGTGCTGCTCAGAATTACTGTTTTTGCTATCTCTAACCTTATCTCCAAAATGAATTCCAAGAAATCAAGTTATTTTTATGTCTATCTGACACATACCCCTGTGTCGCTGTAAGTTTTCCTGTGTCCTCCTTGCCTGCGGTTGGGATAAATCTCTTACCCACAGTCCCACAGCCTTTTATAAAATAATCATGCAGAGCCTTGAAATAAAATTGATTGGCCATTTGCTCAGGCTTATTACTGATTAGCTCTTATACTTAAATTCAGCCCATTTTTGTTAATCTATATGTCGCCATGTGTTCTGTGTCTTTACCTGTGTGCCATTACATACTGCTCCCTGGACGGCAGGCTGGCATCTCCTGACTCTGCTTTTCTCTTCCCAGAATTCTCCTTGTCTGCTTATCCCATCTATACTTCCTGCCTGGCTACTGGCCAATCAGCATTTTATTTAACCAATGTACAAAAGCATTATTCCACAGCACATCTGAATATTTCCTTCTATAAATTTAAACCATACTATTTTTCTAGTTCCTCTATTCCTCTCTCAATTCTTTAATGTTCTGAATTCTTAACAAAAATTCGAGAATTTCCTACACACGTAATGCATACATGAATAATGCATTTTTTATTATTTTTTCTCTTCCTTCTTCTCCCTCAAAATATCCCCATTCTCCCTACTCCTTTTCTTATGACCTTCCTTATTCATTATAATTACAAACATGATACATATATGTACATACAACTATTAAGTGAATTTGCTGTTATTCATATGTGTATGTTTAACCCTGGTGGTTCTTCCTCATTTTGCTGGCTGCAATTTTCATGCCCTTATGTCAATGATTCAGTGATTAATACATCACTATGTTTTCATAACTTTAATGCATTCCTGACTGAGAATAATGTTTTATCCCAATATATGCAGTTTAAAAGCACATGAGAGGTCTGTTTGAAAATGTACACCAGTCCTTCAAATTCTGCTAAATAAAGTCCACAACCCTTAAACTAGTTCAAAGTCTTTCACCATATAGACATTTCTGTATTTATTCTAGGCTACAGGCAAACAGCAATGTTTGTCATCTGGGACAAGCCTTAGAAGTTTGTTATATTTGCATTTATCCATTTTCATTCTTAAAATAAACATGGGATTCTGGAGAACTAGGGAATTATTTTTTTTCTTACATAAATAATCAGACCAATTCCTTTAACCTCAGCCTTGCATGTAGAAATGAGGTGAGATATTTGCTGCCAATATGGGGGCATGAACTGTTGTGAAATCCTCCATTTATTAATCTCAAAATTTATAAAAGCTCATGTGGCAATGCTTAGTGGGCATTCAAACCTCTCCTGAGATGGCTTAGATAATTTCCTATCACATAATATGAACAAATATTTAGGGCTATAAAAAGTATGAAGCTTTAGAAGATAAAGAAAGAGCTTCATATTTGGAATATGAAAAAAATAGGTTTAGGACAGGATTTAATTTCTTTGCATGTATGTAATGGCTCCACATTAAATACTTTAGGAATGTAAGGGCCATATTTGTTTGGAAAAAAAATATTTAGGATGGTTCTAGTATGCCAAATTCTTTTATAAGGGAAGCTGTGATCATTTATATATGGGCAGAATACAGGCTTTGCAAAATAACCCCTTAGAATGTGACTGTGTTAATTTACTTGATGAATAGTTTGTGCTGGTTAATTTTTGTGAGTTTAATATAAACTGTTTCATTTAGGAGGAAGGAACCTTAGCTAATAATTTCATCCATCAGGTTGGCTTTAAGCGCATCTATGCAGCCTTTTTTTTTTTTAAATTAAGGTTTGATGTGAGAGGGCACAGCCTATTGTTGATAGTGCCATCCCTGGAAAATGGGTGTGGGGCCCAGAAGAAAAGGAACCGAGCTCATAGAAAGAACAAGGATGTCATCAGTGTTCTTCCATGGTCTGTTTCAGTTCCTGGCTCCAAGTCCCTAGCTTGAGTCCCTCCTTTGGCTTCTCTCAGTGATGGGCTATACCCTGAAATACACTGCTTCCCCTCAAGGTGCTCATACTCAGGGTGTCTATTACAGCAGCAGGAGGCAAAGTAGGGCAGTGTTAAGGTTGAAGATGTGGGCTGAAGAATGAGAGCTTCTAGGAACCATCAAAGATCACTTATACCAAAACAGATCCTCCATAATTCAAAAGTTTCAAGATAATTAACTTCTAATGATTTAAGACACAACATTTATGATATGTTTAAAACAGCAATAGTAATCTAACTTAATACAAAATGATGAAGGAATTAATAGACTTCCAGAAACTGGCATCTAGATCTTGTTATATTGTGTATATTTATTTTATTTATAATAATATGTTTATGTTTGTTTAGATATATGGCTTTCCTTCACTTTTATACCATTGCTATTATTTCACTTTTCCCCATAACTATAAATGTTGATCTTTAGTGTCATATAGCTGCCCCAAAAAGGGTAAAACAAATTGTCAAATTGTGGAATATTCCTTGAAGATTGAAAGCATACAACCAAATTTCTGAACTGAAAGCTAAAGAAAAATCTTCGTTATTTTCAGTTAAGAATCAGAGTACTCTGCCTCTTAACACAAAAATACACATATACAAACAAGTCTCTTCAAATAGACTTACCCTTTTAGAGCTTAAAAATATATAAGAAGAACCATTCCCTTTCAAGGCAAGAATATATTGCTCACCATGTTTTTTTTTTTAATTTTGAATTGTTTTATTAAATAAGAAACATAGAGCCAAATGCAGAATTAAAAGCCCAAGAGGTCAGGGCAGCAGCCAAGAGCTAAGACCAATACTGCCTTCTTACCCCTCAATGTCACTGTCGTCCTTCCTTCCCCTCTTCTCTGTCTCATCTGTCTCTGTCTCAGACTGTCTCTCTCAGCCACTCCTGGGTTTTTAAGCTTTGTGAAAGGATGACATTATATGACACAACCCTTCCTAGTTATAGACCCTTTCTAACAATTTCTAAGTCTAACATTGCATTAACTTGCACCATAAACTGATAGATTGTGCTTGTTTCTGCAGAATTCTTGGATAATATAGATTAGATAGTATAAATAAACAGGGAACAGCTCACTAGACTGAAATAATGTTACTGAAACATTTTTATATAAGATAATATAAAAAACAAACATGCATCTAAAATGTATAAATTTTATTTTGCTTATTTCATTTCAACCTGACTTATATTTGGTGTACACCTTTTATTTTCTCTACAAATTCTTGTCCTGCATCTATGAAATGTACTCTACCATATATAATATACATGTATAAAATAGACATATTGTTGCAGACAAGAGCAGTATATTTCTCTACTTCTTCAGCAATAGAAGCTGAACAGATAAAAAAAAAACTCTTAACTTCACATGGGTTTAGTTTGTCTGCTCAGCAAATAATCAAATTATCATAGCAAAGAGCATAAGAAAATTACCTTTTCTCAGGGTTCAATAAGTGATAACCTCTAATCCTTTAGTAATAATTATTTGAAAACTACACCAGAGGCAGAGACATGGCTCAGCAGTTAAGAGCACTGGTTATTCTTTGCAGAGGACCTGGGATCTGTTATCAGCATCCACATTGTGGCTTACAACTGCTTGTAACTCCAGTTCCAGAGAATCCAGTGCTCTTGTCTAGCTTTTGTGGGCACCAAGAGTTCATGTGCTGCTCAGACATACTATGCAGGCAAAATATTCATACATATAAAATAAAATAAAAGCTATTATTATTATTATTAGTGTTATTATTATTACTACTATTATTATTATTAGTGTTATTATACCAAACAGCATGTTACATTTAAAGCCATCCATAGATCTACTGTTCTGGCTCCCTTTTCTATCAGTATGAGATGTTAGATTGAGATAATGAAGATTGTCTTATTTCATTTAGAAATTGCCTTATTTAAATCACTCAAGTATTAGGCTTGGGTTTACATTTGTTTTGACACATATCAATTGCATATATGTGTGATATTCATTGTGGTATTCTGATAATTGTAGACAGTATGCATACTTCTTTCCTTCTCCTGACTATCTCTCAAGCACTTGGAACATGATTGATTAAACTTCTAATAGCACCTAATGCTGGGGATTGTTAGCAGAAGATGGGGAAAAGTTTGTAAGAGTCAGAGGAACAGGAGGATTGTTGTGGTGCTGTGTCTCCCAGAAACATCAATGGTGCTACACCAATACTTTAATTTAAGAGTGCCATTTGTTTTCTTTCCACATACTGGAGGAAATCTGCAATGTTTGTCTTTCTTTATCTAGTTTATTTCATGTAACATGATGATATTCATTCCATCCATTTTGCTGCAAGTGGCATTTCTTTATAACTAATACTCTAACATTGAGCTCTTTAGTTTTTGTTAACTTTATGCACAAATCAGAGACACATGGAAAAATGATACCTTAGTAGAGGAATTGCTTTTATCATGTTGGTCTGCAGGCATGTCTCTGGGACATTTTCTTGATTGGTAATTGGGTCCTAATTATCCCAAACCTGGGCTGTTTAATAAGGTAAGTGGAGCAATCTATGAAAAGCAAACCAGTATTCCGTGTTACTCCATGGCCTCTGCTTCAGTTCCTGCCTTCCTACTTTTGACTTGAATTCATGCCTTGGCCTCCCTCATTTGGATATATAAAAGCTACTGATTATTTTAGACTTTATCTTGTATCCAGCTACTTCACTGAAGGTGTTTATCAACGGTAGGAGCTCCCTGTAAATATTTTTGAGAATGTTTATGCACACTATCAATATCCTCTGCGCATACGGCTCTTTTGACTTCTTCATTTCCAATTTGTGTCCCTTTATCTTGTCCTGTTGTCTCATTGCTCTAGCTAAAATTTCAAGTACTGCATTGAATAGGTATGCAGAGAGCGATTTGCCTTTGCTTGTTCCTGATTTTAATGGAATTGCTTTGAGTTTCTCTCCATATAATTTGGTGTTCACTGTAGGCTTTGTGTAAATTGCCTTTATTACGTTTAGGTATGGCCCTTGTATCCCTAATCTCTACAATACATTTATCACAATACCAGTTAGATTTTGTCAACGGATTTTTCAGCACCTAATGAGTTGATCGTGTCTTGTTGTTGTTTGCTTGTTTGTTTTGTTTTTTTCTTTTTTATATAACAGGGTACATTGACTGATTTTTGGATGTTAAATCATCCCTTCTTCTCTGTAATAAAGCCTCCTTGATCACAGTAGATGTTGTTTTTGATGTGTTCTTGGACTAGGTTTGCAAGTATTTTGTTAAGTATTTTTCTATCTCTGTCCATAAGGGAAATTTGTCTATAATACTTTTTCTTTGTTGAATGTTTCTGTGGTTTATATATAAGGGTAACTGTGGACTCATAATGAATTTGTCTAATATTCCTTATGTTTCTATTTTTTGGAATAATTTGAGGAGTATTGTGTCAACTCTGTTTTTTAACTCTGGTAGAATTCAGTGCTAAGACCATTTTCCTGGGCTTTTTTTTTTCCTATTTCCTTTGTTTTAGGTGTGTGGTTAACTTCCTTGTGTTGGAGTTTTCTTTCTAGTATCTTCTGTAGGACTGGATTTCTAGATTGATATTGTTTAAATTTGACTTCATCATGGAATATCTCATTTTCTCCATTATGGTGATTGAAACTTTTTCTGGGTATAGTAGTTTTGGTAGACATCTGTTGTCTTTTAGAGTCTGCAGTACATCTGTCTCAGTCCTTCTGGTCTTAAAAGTGTCTCCATTGAAAAATCAGGTATAATCCTAATAGGTCTGCCTTTATACATTATTTGGTCTTTTCTCCTTGCAGATTTTAATATTCTTTCTTTGTTTCATATATTTATTGTTTTTGTATAGAAATTCTATTGATGGACATAGGGTAATAGCTCAATCCATAAAATGCCTGTAGTTCAAGTCTGAGAACTTGTGTTCAGAAGAGTTTGAGATGATTCTCTTCACTTCCAATGTTTTTGAGCAATGTAAAAAGATTTTATTATTATTATTATTATTATTATTATTATTATTATTATTATTATTTTGTACCTATGTCTACTCCAATAGATCATGGTCTTGTAGCTCCAGATATATCAGTGTCAGTTATTTAAAAGTGTGGTAAAACACAGTAGTGAGGCTTTCCAGTCTTTGCCTTTTCCTTGTTGGCTATTATTTAAGCATCCTTCAGTCTCACAGTTTGCATTTGTCCTATCCAGTTTTTATAGACTGTATGAGTCCAGAAATCTCTCCCTTTCTTCTCTATTTTGTTTTAATTTTATCACTACATAATTTTTGTGCTGTGATATCTTCATGGTTATCAATAATTTCATCATTTTTTTAGTTCTCTCAATCACTATTGTTATCATCTTCATCATTATCATCATAATCAAAAGTTATAGTCATTGTTTTTGATTGGGCAAGCTAATAAATTTACAGTGGATTTAACTTTTCAAAGAACCAACAACTTTCTGTTCTTTTTATCTTTTTACTAAGTTTCAGAGTCTGAATTTTCTCTGGCATTAATAATCTCTTTTTTATTCTAATTTTCATTTTCATGTGTCATTTCCTTTCTAGTTCCTCAAGATCCATCATCGGGTTGCTTATTAGACAATATTCCAGTTACAGATGTAGTGCCTCATTTTGATGAAGTTCCCTGTTAGCAATACTTTAGCTGGCTTTCACAACTTCTGGTCTACTGTGTTTCATTTTTGTTTTCTTTTTCCTTTTATTTATGTTCAAATTTTCCTCTTGCATTCCTTGAGAACTCACTTTGTTAAAAAAATGTATTATTCATTCTGCATGTTCTGCATATAATTATATAGTTTCTTAGTTTCTCTTTTTTCTCATAGGATCATTATACTGTAACCAGAAGAAATACAGTATTTTAACTGATAACTCAGTGTCTTAGGGTTTTTATTGCTGTGAAGAGACACAATGACCACAGCAAATGTTATAAAGGAAAAGATTTGATTGAGGGTGGCTCATTTACAGTTTCAAAGGTTTAGTCCATTGTCATCATGGTGGAGAGCATGCAGGAAGTAGTGCTGGTAGAGCTGAAAGTCCTACATCTTGAAGGCAATACGAAGTCAACTGAGACACTGGGTGGTGTCCTGAACATAGGAAAGCTCAATGTCCACCCTCACAGTGACACACTTCCTCCAAACAGGACACACCAATTCCAACAAAGCCACACCTACTAACAGTGCCACTCCCTGTGAGATTATGAAGGCCAACCTAAATCTGAAATAACTGTGCATATAACTACCACACTTGGTATGTTTTATGCACAGTTATTTCAGATTTATACTTATGATTCTGTTTATTTTCACTGTTATTTGGGATAAACTTAGTTATCAATTCTTTATCTTTGAGACATCATATGGTTTGATGAATTGTATTGATAATCCCAAATTCTTTCTATATGCCTCACTGTATCTGCTCTTCTACTAGAACTTATTCTGTTACAAAATATTCTGGCAGTGATTTTTTGTTTGTTTGTTTTATTTATAAATACATGTTTGTCTCATTGTTTTAATAGGACTAAACAAGAAGTCGTGAATTCCATCAGTGCCTACTGATATCTGCCCTTACTCTGAAGTGCAGCCTATTGAGTACTCTTCTGTTTTGTTGCTTTTGCTCAGGACTTGAAATACAGCATTGAATTTTTCCCATGCCAAAGGAAATCTGTTGTTTGCATATTGGGTATACCTTTAAATATGACTTGCATTTCTATTTCCACTGAAGATTTTAAATTCTTTCTTTGCTTTATACTCCTGATCATTTGACAACAGTAGATTGGGATCAAGATATTTCTGATAACTCCTACTTATCATTCTAAAACTTCTTCTAGATGGATGTAGTACCCAAGATTAGAGAAATTGTATATTAAACTTCATGGAATAAGTTTTCTTGCTTTACTCCTCCTCTCAGAAATGTCGTCTTATAGTTATTGTATTATTGTAACAATGATCTTATATATTACTTAAATTATTTCTTTACAATCTTTTACCTTTCACGATTTGATATACTAAAACTTTTGAGATTGGTAATCTTTGTTGTCAACATGAATGATCTTGGAAGTAATAATCTCAACTGAGAAATTCAGCTTTATAAGAAAGAAAGGTGAACTTGAGCCTGGGACCAATCCAGTGAGCATCTCTTATCTGTGGTCTCTGCTTTAGTTCCTTCAGAATCCTAAGATTCCAGTCTTGATCTCCTTCTCTGTCTTCTTTTGATGATGGGCTCTAATCTCTAGGCAATATGAACCTTTTATTCCCAAAGTGTTGGTTATGGTGTTTACCATAACAACAGAAAAGCAAAACAGAACATCTTTCTTTATCTTTTATCTTTCATTTATTGACATCATTTTACAATTACATCATTTCTTTCTTTCCTTTCCTCTGCCAGTCCTCACAGATACCTTTCCTTGCTCTATTTCAAATACAAGGCCTTTTTTAAAAGTTGTGTAGCATGCAAATATGAATATATATATATATTCTTATTATATATACATATAACCAGTTCAGTCTGAATACTGTTACTCAAATATACATTTTTTTCAGTAGGATGGCCTTTTTTAATGTTTTTTTTTACTAAAAAAAATTTATTCATTTTACATACCTAAGTAAGATTGGCCCTTTGGTATTGGATAACCAATTGGTGGGATCTTCCTTTGGGAAGACTGTTTCTCTCACTTCTTGATTTAGTTTACTATTGAAGCTTTCAGCCAACATTTGTATTTTACTTCCTGAACTCTTTGTTTGAGTTCTTCATTTACAAGAAGCTTGTTTAGTTTAGGTTCCTTTTAAAATATATCCTCTGATGAATTTCTAATTTATATCCTACATAATCTTTTTAATTTTACATAGGGATTTATGTGCATTCCCATGTAATTCACTGAATGTGTTAAAATCACTGTTGAATTATTTAGCAGATATTTTATCCTTTTCAAATTCCTTGTGATCTTCCACTAAGGAGTTACAGTATTAGGAAGTAACATAGTGGGTTTTTGTGTTTTTAATTTTTCTTGTATACATCTGGTTGACTGGGCAGTTCTATTGCTTTTATTGGATGGTTATTACTAAGTCTTTTTCACTGCTTAATATGTTTGTGACTTTGTCACTTTTTCTTTCCTGAAAAGTATAATTTCCCTGTAATTAGTTTTGATTTATCTAATAACTTTGGGCACTGCACATACTACTGAAGGTTTTAGCAAAGGAACTCTTTTTGTGGTCAAGCCAGAGTATTTATTTTTAAGAGATTGAGAATGTGGGGCATAGTCAAGAAAAGACATAGAGAACTCTCTGTAGTCACTTACATATTGCAACTGGAAGACAATCTTCAGTCACCAGTTTTTCTTCAGCTGCAAGTGATATTGAGTCTTTGGCTTAATGATCTGTGGAAAGTATCCATGTCTTTGAGTATAAATTGTTTGACACACCTCTTCAATCATACATTGCTTTCCATATGCACCATGGAAGCAAGGATTATAGTGCCTCCTCATTTACTATTCAATCTTATCAGAAACACTCAGGGAAGAATCTAGCTCTGGGATCTGTGTGGATGGCAGTAGGAATTATGATGTTTAGCTCTGCTGTCATTATGTACATGCTTGCCTAGGCATTGGGTATCAGACAAGTACTGGTTCTGTCTATATGATATTATGATAGTGGTCATGGATTTCCTTACCTTAATTATTACATATATAGTCTCACATAGAAGCCTTCCATGAATACAGCTGGAAAAAAAAATCTATTGCTAACTCCTTTACGCATCCAGAAGAAACCATTTCACTCTTATTCTTATCTGCAATTACCTCCAGGACATAAACAGAAGTATACAAATTCAGGGGCCAGGCAAAAGTCTCCTAAGCCAAAATGCCCAGAGGAGTAAGCAAAATAGAATATGTCTGTATAGTTGTAAAGATTTTTCTCACACTTCTTAGGCCATGTGCCTGGGGTTACAACATGAGTAGGAGCAAGAGCCAAAGTCCTTGCTCAAGATTAGTCTCAGGGTCGGTCAAGCATCAATGGGAGTAATGTTTTTGTCTGTTAATTAAGAAGAGGGACCTTGGTCAATGCTTGTTGAAGTGGCATGAACCACTTGGTTGAAAACCACAGTCCTTTAACAAGTATACTTCTAAACTGGACTGTGGATGTACACTAGCAGAAATTTTCTCCAGTTCTACCTTGTCTGCAGCCGCTCAGACCCAAATAAACACACAGAGGCTTACATTAATTAAAACTGCGCAGCCTAATGGCTCAGGCTTCTTGCTAGCTAGATCTTACATCTTAAATCAACCCATTTCTATAAATCTATACCTTGCTATGTGGCTTATGACTTACCAGTATCTTTGCATCTTTCTTCTCATGGTGGCAGCTGGCAGCATGTCCTCACTCAGCCTACTTGTTCCCAGAATTCTCCTCTCTGCTTATCTCACCTATACTATACTTCATGACTGGTTACTGTCCAAGCAGCATTTTATTTATCAACCAAATCAGAGCAACACATTCACAGCATACAAAGCGATATCCAAAGCAATGTACTGTTGGAGAACAGGCTCCATGATGCCTAAGTTATTGAAGAGAACACACTTTATTTTCATCCATGTTACACCACCCATCACATACCATACAACTTAGTGAGTGGGACGGACATAGCTAGCTGCTGAATGAATATGGTGGAATGTCTGTTATATCTCATGGATTGCAACAGTCAGAAGTTTTAGTTCCATTCCAGCACTTTTACATTTGCAAAACAGGTTTCTTCTCTTGTAAGCGCTGGCTTCCAAACCCTGTGACTTCATTGGAAGATAATACAAATTCTCATTTTAGTAGGATGTTACTGCAGAAATGTATGTTACATTTTTGGTTAGTCAACATGACAGTGATGGTTCTGAAATGTTCCATTAGTTGGAATTGTCAGTATCTTCACCGAGAAGAGTTCTTAGGGCTTTCACTCACATTTATGCCAGGTTTCGGGAGACACCCCGCCTGTTTCTGTAGCCCGGATAGTATGTGTCTTGATATTTTATTTCTTTTATTAAATTGCTGTCCCAAGTCACTGCATCCTGAAATGTTTCTCTTTCCCTGTCACATCAGTTCTTCTCCGTGGAGATGAAGGTGTTTATTGGGTTCCCTGAATGAGCCATTGTTTGCCCCCTTGCTGTGATACCTTCCTTCCTAAACATCAGATACTGTTTCTTAGAGCTTGTTAGCTTTAGTTCCATAGATCAGAAGTGTAGAGTTTAGCTAAATATGATAAGTACACTCTAAAAGACCAATACAAACTTGGAAAAAAAAATGAAGCCCAACCTAGAATTTTCCTGCAGTTTTACACAATTCATTTTAGGCAGAAGAATAAACAGAAATAGTTAATGTTGTAAAAAAGTAAAATAGAGATAATCAAAAGAAAATTCTGTGAATGATTATAAATTATGTTCGTGTTTGTATATCAATTCAAAGAGAAGGTTACAGACACTTTTGGGCTGACTAGCCATGGGAAACTGGACTGTCCTTCTCATTTGAATTAGTTTCTCTTTCCTGGTCAAGTTTAGATTATCAGTACATTATTACAATTTGTATATCAGACTCACAAGTGTTAGAGGTACAAAAAGCATATTACTTCCCAAATAAACAAGTTTAGCTGAGTTTCTGTAGCAAACAAATTAAATGACTATTTTTTTTTTGCTAGGGATTCATGTTGTATTAAATACGAGAAGCTCAGCCCTGAACTGAATATTTGATGAGATTAAATTCTGATTGTGTTTCTGCTTTCATTTGCCCTGTTTGTAAAAGTGTTCAAATACACCATACAGATGAATCTCCATTGCTGCAATTTCCATGTGTTGCTGGATGGAAAACAAATTCAGTAATTTTTTTTTTTTAAACGAAGATACATACTTCCAAAAAATGAAACAGAGTGGTGCGCCGGAAAGAAAACTGACTTCCCTTAAGTTTCTACAAATCAGTCACAAAGGCCTAGTGTCTTATTTCTTTCTTTCCTCCCTAGATACCTTATGTTGTTAGTGTTATGTAACATTGTATTTAACTAGTGTTTTTTGCTGATATGCATAGAATCATTAAGTTACTTCATCAAATATTCATTGTAGTCCTTGTTGGAATTTTTCCATTTAATGTTATTTAAGTAGGTGAAAGGAGCAAAGGAGGAATATAGATGAAGCTAAAAGACAGAACCAAGTATATTACTACTACTGAGATTAGCAGGATATTCTTTACTATTTACTATATAAATTTAAAAATACGATTCTGGATGTTGCACAGATTGTTATAGTCCTTATTCCTATAAAATTTGCTTACAGCAGCTTCTGCTGAAGGTTACTATTTCAAGTGTGACTGAGCTAGAAAATCCTTCTCTGCAGGCAACCTTTTATATTGCTCAACTGTGCTGTGCAAGCTGTCAGGAGAGAAAAGGCGTCAATAGTGTTTGTTACCCAGCTATGAACCCTGTGGGTGTCAATACCAGCTTGCCAGGCAAGGTATGCCCACTTACACAATACTGGCTTGACTCTTACAAGTGAAACTACTTTAAAATTGGGTTTGAGGCTGATTCCTCAAGAGGGAACCCATTCCTGATACTGTAAATCCTGGTAAAACATATATGGCTTTGGAAGTTTATAAGCACTAGCAGGGGACTTACATGTGTTGTTTGGTTAAAATAACATAGTGAAAAAATGTTCTTCTGAATATTTGTTTGTATAGACTAGTGTTACTCTCAGTCTTAATCAGTGAAACCTCTTTTTGCTGTGAATGGTTGTGAATCCAGAAACAGTTGCAGAAGGTGCCCAGAATAAGTGCTAGTTGAGTACTCAGTGAAACAAAGTATATTACTTCCTCTAAGTCAGTGGTTCTCAACCTGCCTAATGTTGCAATCCTTTAATATGGTTCCTTGTGTTGTGGTGACCACTAACCTTAAAAATTATCTTGTTGCTACTTCATAACTGTAATTTTCCTACTGTTATGCAACCCAAGGGAGTCTTGACCAACAGGTTGAGAAACACTGCTGGGATCCGTTATGAAAAATGGATCAAAAAGAAGAGAATAAGATGTGGAAAGGGGGTGTGGAATGCCACATCTGGGAATGGCGTAGTTGTTGCAGTCTTGAACTCACACTAGCTGAGCTTTCCCCAGTATGTAAGAGTAATCATGTCAACAGCCAGTCAGGGAAGGGTAAGAACTAATGGGGTCCTCCTCTCAGCTGAGCTGTCAGATTCTTCTGGACCCTAAGTAAGACGGAATCATTATTTTCCGTTCTACTCCCATGATTGAGCCCACAATTCTCCAAATCAGAGTTGCATTCCCATGACTGCCTCAACGGCCATGGTTAAACAAAACGGGTCATAAAACAAGACAAAACAAAATATGAATGTTAGAAAGACATTTCAAAAGAGAAGGGAAGGCCTGCTGCGGTAATTGGGAGTTAGGGGAAAGTAGGAGGTGAAAAAATTAGAATGCTTTGTGTATGAGAATGAAATACCAATGAATAAATTCAAAATGAAAATAATAAAATTAATTATTAGATTTTTAAATAATTGTTACATGTTCCTGAAACTTTTTTCTCCTAAAAGTCTACTGTTTCTATTACAAATTTATATTTTTTTATTTATTTATATTTAGTGTGTGTGGTTTGTGTGAGTGTGGATGGGCACGTGACACCATCCTGGTTCTTCCCTTTTCTCTTGGTGTTTTTGCCATGTTGTATATTCCTGGATAGCATGTCTAAGAGCTTGCAAAATGTTCACCTGCCTCTGTCTCTCATATTGATGTAAGACACCACCAGGAGCACAGTACACTAAGATTGATATAGTATACACCCAAATAAACTTATCTGGGTGTCAGAGAAGAGAACAACCATTATATTAAATATAAAGGTTAGGCAGTGGTAGCACAAACCTTTAATCCTAGCATTCTGGAGGCAGAGATCCATCCTGATCTCTGTGCGTTCAAGGCCACAGTAGAAATAGCCAGGCATGGTGACACACATGCTTTAACCCCAGCATTTGAGATCTCATGTCTTGCTTGGGAAAGAAACATGCCTTTAATCCCAGGAAGTGATGGTAGGAAGCAGAAAGGTATATAAGGCCTGAGGACCAGGAACTAGAGGCTTTTAAGCTTTTAGGCTTCTTGCAGCGTTTCAGCTGAGATCCATTTGGATGAAGACTTGGAGGGCTCCAGTTTGAGGAAACAGGATCAGCAAAGAATTTGGCAAGGTGAGTTTAGTTGTGGCTTGTTCTGTCTCTCTGATTTTTTTCAGCATTCACCCCAATATCTGGTACTAAGTTTTCTATTAATAAGACTTTTTAAAATTCATCTTACAGTACACCATCACTCCCATCTCTTCTATGTTGTTTCTGGGTGTTGATTTGAGGGCATTAGACTCACACTGATAGCACTTTTACCAGTTGTATTCTGAGCTATCCCCCTAGCTTCAATATATTGTTTCTTTTATTTTTTTCTTTTGTTATGATTCCTCACTTACATCATTTCTAGCCCTAGTTTTCAGAAGAAATTTATGTCATTAAATTGTGTCAAAATATCACCAAATTATTGCTCTTGTATTACAAAACATTTTCCATGTCTTATTTTTAACTGTGGTATCTATTACTTGAAATGTTGCAAATGATATTTTAAAGTATTTGGTCATTACTATCGCTAAAATTTATTATTGTTACTTCTTTTATAGTTCGGTGGATTAAACCCAGGGTCTAAGAAATGGTAGACAAGTGAGGTAAACATTACTGATAACATTATTTAAACAAGTTCTTGTCTCATCACCCTAAAGGACTACTGAAAAAATGTTAGCATTTTCCCCCCAAATACATGCTGTCCACAGAAGAGAGAATGAAAAACTATATACATTCTTTCTTCTTTCTGTATTTGTCTGTATGGCATGTCTGCATATTTTCATGAATTCATGTTCCCATCAAGTGTGCATTCTGCTCTCCTACTTCATTCATTTTTAGACAAGGTTTCTAAAATAAAATATAGCACATTGATGGAGTTCCTGTTAGTCAGCATACTCTGTTGATAAAGTTTCTATCTTCCAAGGCTGGATTTACCAGAGGCCACCACACCGACTGAGCATGCATGTGAATTCTGGCTGGTTATGCCTCTGACAGGCAATTTAACTGGTGAACTATCTTCCCACGCAAGAAAGACTATAGATTTAGGTGGTAACTTCTTCTTCTTCTTTTTTATTTTTACTGTTCATAATACTCAGGAAACTATCTTTGTTCAATGTCACATGAGTCATCAGTGACTTGGGACATAAGTTTCCTAGTGTTAGAGATAAATATGTAATCACACTCACAAACATTGAAGCCAAGCATGATTATGAAAATTGCCATATTGATTTACATCTTATTTGTATTTCCACTTTATATGTATTTCCTTGTCACATGTATTTCCCTTCTTACATAACTATGGAGCTTATATAAGGATCTTCCTTGCTTGCAACTTAAAGGATTTTAGAAAGCTTTGTTGCAATAAAAAACATTTGGCTATCTCTAAAAGTTTTTTAATGTTTAATATTTTGTTGTTTTTAATAAATTATACACCTAATTAATATACAGAGACACATATGAAGATCTGAGGACAACTTGTAAAAATTATTTGTCTCCTTCCAATATATGGGACCTGGGAATCGAATTCAGGTTGTCTGGCTTGACAATAAATGATAATCCATCTCATTGGCTCTAAATACATAATTTTCCCATCTTTTTGTACTTGGAAACAAGCAGAGATTGATTTCAATTGCACCCCACCTTCTAGGAGTCATAAGCAATCATTTGCATTTGTTTATTTACTCTTTCTGTATGCCAAACAGTCCCTTTCTGTATGCCAAACAGATGCATTTGTAATAGTACCTGGGATTTCTTCCAAAAAACAATATTTATTGTGAAAGCTATTCAGCTTGTGTTATTATAGGTGTTTTTTTTTTCTTCTAGAGTTAGGTGTTTCTCACTTATCATTCACGCCTTCAAGTGGTGAAGCTGTAAAGGGGTCTCTTACACTACTTATATGCTGCTGAGGGCTTTTCATGAGCAGTAATTGTCCAGCTATCTTGTGATTATGTCATGCTTGTTCTGTAGGTCTTGCTTCCTTGTGTAATCTCAGTGACATGTGTTATAACATTCAACCACATAGAACAGTTCAAAAGCAGCCTTAATGCAGATCGGTAAAAAGTGAAAAAAAAAATTCAGGAATCATTCTGCAAACTTTCATCATGCCTCTCCTCTATAAACTATTATAGTATGTACTAAGTTTTAGCATGTGTTATTTATTCAGCTGAAAATATCACTTAACCACTTAAACTAGTCTGAACTTGCCTTTCTCCAGTGTAATTATAACACTTAGAATTTTTACGTTTTCTTCTTTTATAAATGTTATGGTTCTATCTGGAAACCTCTCTTCTTACATTTGAACACTAAGCACCTCAAGTATACTTGAAACAGTCATTATTACTGTATTACATTTCTTGGCCATTCAAATGGGGTAATGACTAGTCTATTAACTTTCCAGTTATGATAGCCATTATAATAAAAACTATTATTTTAAAGATAAAAATCTTAACCAATTTATGTATTTTGGAATATAACATCTCTATTTTCTGTTTGTTGGTATCAAGTTGACACTATTTAAATCATGCATATAAATGACATAAATGCATCATCTATACAGTCTTTCAGGAAACACAGCTACATTAATTGATAGACTATTCCAATTTCTATGTCTAATTTACATTTCAAGTAAATTATTAATGTAGCATGGAGTTTTAATTGATACAATCCTATGAAAACCTTGGGTACTCAGATTTGTTTTAAGCAAATAATTTAATATTTTGGATACTTTTAAACAATTTCAAGTTACATCATCTACTATTTAAGGGATTCGGTTAATTGAATAATGTGAATGGAGTGATTCACTATCTTCTGAATACTAAGTTATTGAAATAGTTTGTATATATTTTTTGTTATTGTTGACAATCACACACTTCAAATCTAAAAATATACACTATACAATTGCATAATGGTTTCTGCTGTGCTAGGCAAAAGTAATTTAAGCTCTACAGCTCTTTCTGTTCTGGAAATGGATTGTAAAGTTTGACATGGTGCTTATGGCAGAGCATGATATAATTATCTCAGATCCTCTGAACCACCACTGTTTAAGGTGGTACCTGTTGAGCTGTCTTCACCACAAGTATAACCTCATGGATAAAAATCATCTAATAACATTTCTGCTTCCCAGTTGTATTATTCAGGTTTGCCTACTTGGCCAATTATTTTCTAGCATGCATGACAGGACATTGAGATCTATCAGCAACAGAATAGGAGGAAGTTTGTTAACTTACTCCCAGGCAAGGAAACAAAAAAAAAAAAAAAGAGAGATATTGGTACACTTGACATTTTTTTTCTGCATCACATTTAGGAACCGATAATTTTTCTTCATCTTAGGTACCCCAAAGTAACAGGACCTATTTAATTGCCTCCTTTCTTCCATGCTGAAATTATTACAAAGCGATAAAATCATATTTTCAGAGTCCAATACTATGTCCTCTTGAAGAGAGTCATTCTTCAACATTGTATTGCATATATTAAATGCCTTTGATTTTAAGAGATTTTGAACAGACTGTGATGGCATGGACCTATATACCCAGTATTTGGAAGGCTAGGGAATAAGTATAGGTCTATTTATTCCCTTAAATAGAAATACAACAATCTTTAATTCATACCAAGGTAATGATAAATACAATTCTAATAAGCTCTATATGCTGCAGATGTTTGTAATTAGATATTGGGTTCTTGTCAGACATTAACTGTGATTTAATCTTCTTCATGTGTTAAGCCAACTCTATTCTTCAAAGTTTTGACCACTAGATGGTAGGGTTGTTTTATCTAAATGTATTAATCTAATTCTGATCCCCTCAAAGAATAAAAATTATAAGAAACATTTATTATTAAAATTTGATTTTTCCTGAATTTTGTAACATTTTTTTAAATGCATGTACACAAATGGGAATAATGTAATGATCAATATTTAAATGAACAATGATATAGTTTCTATTATTTGCTATTTTCTACTTTCTTGATCATCTTGTTTCTAAATTTAGACTCATTATCAGGGCATCTGATGAATGTGATCCCCAGGACTAGGTGTCAGTTATAGAAAAACAAAGAGCATGATAGGAAGATTTGGCTAAATTTGTTATTTTTAATCTATTACTTGGTAAGGCCTGTTCTAAAATTGTGTTTGTGACTAGGCATCATGAAAAATTAAGATGAGCAAGTTAAAACAATGACTGTTTCTCTTATCATTGCATGCTCACTAACATCTGTGCCCTTACCTCTGTTTTTAAGATTTAACTCATTCCCAAGACAAAGAAAGTATTGGAATTATTCATTTAATCAAATGAGTGAGACCTAAAAGAAAATAAATGTTTTGTTTTCTTAGAAAAGATGAGTAAGTTGGCATCCTAATATAGGAATCAACTGGAATGTATTTCTATCTCTATATCTATCTATCTATCTATCTATCTATCTATCTATCTATCTATCTATCTATCTATCTATCCTTCCTCTCTCTCTCTCTCTCTATATATATATATATATATATATGTGTGTGTGTGTGTGTGTGTATCTGTTTATCTATCTATCTATCTATCTATCTATCTATCTATCTATCTATCATCTGAAAATGTATTGATGCCAAGCCACAGTGGTAATTATCTTTTTTAACAAAAGAAAATACATGGGGCTACTACAATTATGAACATTGTTTTTTCTTACTATAGCATTAATCACCAGGCATGTCCACAGTCCTTTTGTCCAATGCTGAATATACTTGAACAGGTTGCATGATTCAATTTCATAGGCAGTTGATAATAGGCAAATTCATGCTTTGTATGTGCTTGAAGAAATAATCATGATAAGTTGTTTCGTCTAGACGAATTTTTGTAACCATGTGAAGGGGAATTTAAACAAGTCAAGATATTGAGACTGAGGCAATGCTTTCTATAGAAATGAAAGAATCAGGGGCTGGAAATATGGCTCAGAGGTTAAGAGTACTGCTTGCTTGTTCTTCCAAAGGTCCTGAGTTAAATTCCCAGCAACCACATGGTGGCTCACAACCATCTGTAATGAGATCTGGTGCCCTCTTCTGGCCTGCAGGGAGACAGAACACTGTATACATAATAAATAAATAAATCTTAAAAAAAAAGAATGAAAAAATCAACTACAAGATTTAGTATTCTCATTATGTGATCAAATAATGATGATATCTCATGAAGTTAAATAAAATTAACACAGATATAGGGTGTGAATAGAAAATAGAAAAAGGAGATTTTTAGGAAGTAGTGAAAATTCCATCATTTCTTTATTGGTTAATAATCTGAACAGCATTGTAATTTTATCTAGCTTTGAGGTGAAACATAATGAAGCCACTCTAAGAATGCTTTCCTTTATTCCAAGTGCTACTAGGACAAAGAAAGAAAAAAATGTCATATTCTGTCCTTTCTTAATATGAATCACATAATTTCATTCATTCCTTAAAATATACCTTGAGTATGAGTATGCTAGCTCATGCTCAGGATTTATCAAGTTTTTGCATGAAATCTGCCTATGGTCTCACAGGTGTAACTCTTGGCTTGTTTGTATTTTAATTCAAGGTGATAGAAACAGATGAAAACAGTAAATTTTAGTAAAAAGCGTTTGTAGAGATGAGAGTATGTCCATTCACACCTAAAATGTTTCAAAAAAGATAGAGCTGTGTAAGAATCTAATAGTACGAGTATGAATTAAACAGAAAATTACGGAACAAAGACTTCACTCAGGGGGAACAATAGAGGTGAAAGTACATTTGTTCTGAAACTGTGTTGTTTTCTAAAATGACAATATTTGAGCATGGTTTGATTCCACCTGTCTTTGCTAAGAATGGGTACCTTATAAATAAGAGATGATCAAAATTGAAAATCTGGGGGAAAGGGAATCATGAAAATTGGTCATAGACACAGATCCCATGGATGGGCATGTCAGCACTTTCCCAGAGGCAGGGGAAAGAGAAGGAATATGGAACCTATTGCTGCAAACTATACAATTAGGTGAAGAACATCAAGGACTTTCTACAAAATTGCCTCACTTTCTATTGTGAGTAAAAAGCATGACTGCAAAAGACACGGAGAAATGGATGAGATCTACATGAACAGCCTGGACATGAGTGGGAGCAATGAAGGGCAAGGTTCGAGGGAAAGAGAGCGGGAGATCCTAGCTGGATCAAGAAAAGAGAGGGAGAACAAGGAATAGGAGACCATGGTAAATGAAGACCACATGAGAAAAGGAAGAAACAAAGAGCTAAAGAGGCCCACAGAAATCCACAAAGATACCCCCACAAAAGACTGCTGGCAATGGTCGAGAGACAGCCGGGACTGACCTACTCTGGTGATGGGATGGCCAAACACCCTAATAGTTGTGCCATAAACCCCATCCAAGGACTGAGGAATCTGGATGCAGACATCCACGGCTCGGCCCCGGGTGGAGCGCCAGGAGTCTAATTAGTGAGAAAGAAGAGGGTTTATATGAGCGAGAATTGTTGAAGCCAAGGTTGGATAAAGCACAGGGACAAATAACCAAATGAATGGAAACACATGAACTATGAACCAAAGGCTGAGGGGCCCCCAACTGGATCAGGCCCTCTGAATGGGTGAGACAGTCATTTGGCTTGATCTGTTTGGGAGGCAGCTGTGCGTTGGTGCTGGGTCCTGGGCTTGTTGCATGAGTTGGCTGTTTGAATCCTGGGACTTATGCAGGGACGCTTGGCTCAATCTGGGAGCGGGGGAATGGACCTGCCTGGACTGAGTCTATCCGGTCGATCCCAGTCCTCAGGGGAGACCTTGATCTGGAGGCGGTGGGAATGGGAGGTGTGCTGGGGGGAAGGGGAGGGGGCAGGAAGGGAGAGAACAAGGGAATCTGTGGCTATTATGTAGAACTGAATAGTATTGTAAAATAAATAATAATTAAAATAAATAAATAAATAAAAAAGCATGGCTGTATATGGACACGGAAGAGAACTCTGGGGTGTGGCAGATGGATGACAAAATCATGTGTCACCAGGGAATGGTTGGGTTTGGGACAATTGTAAGTAAATCCAACTCATACATTTTTCCCAGTTTAATATCTTTCAAAGGTCACAGGTTATTCTTATTCCAAGGATGATCCACAGACTAGGGGTCCGAGAGAGAGAGAGAGAGAGAGAGAGAGAGAGAGAGAGAGAGAGAGAGAGAGAGAGAGAGAGAGAGAGAGAGAGAGAGAGAGAGAATCAATGGCAAAAACTATAGACACACTTTAGCATGTCAGTGAAGAAAAAAACTCACAAAAACTAGCTTTGAATGCTGATGTTTCCATTTTTGAATATATGAGAATACTTAAATTGGTAAATTTGTAATGTATTTGGTATAAGCTTCAATAATTCAATCATAAGATACAAGCAGGTAACATATTACCATTGATGTATCTTTGGCAAGAAATTCTATGGGTGCTGGAGTTTTGCTGACCTGCAGATACCTTAAGAGCTTTGTATCACTGAGGTGTCAGAATTTATAAAAAAAACCATATTGATCTTAGGTGGGCATTTCAGTGAAACAATTTATATTCACTGTCTTTATATCTTCTGCACACAATCACAGCTTATCCCCACTTCTGCTGTGATATACATCTGTCTATGGTCAGCAGTGCTTTGTTTTTTCTTTTCTTTTTTTCAAATTCATTGGCTATATATCAGAATAACAATAACAATTATGAGAAAAGCTTCTACAGCCAAACTGCCTGTATGGAGATGCCCTAGAAGAACCTTGGGCAAGAATCCTGAGTTCCAAAAGCTACTGTTTGCTCATCTCTAAGGTGAAATGAACTGTATCTCCCTCCTTGGTGTCCAAGGATGTCTGTGACATAGTTTCATATGCTCTAGAAACAAATCACTACTGAAGTTTCAATGACACATTTTGGCATCCATAACAATCTGATCCTCATCTTTTTTTTTTCCATGCAATGATCCCATACGAATTTATACTGTATGAGTATCCTGTTGTTGGCTAGTGTTAATCGTGAGTGTGATTAATGTCAGGGTATTTTATTACTACTACATTAATACCGACAATCTTTCTCATTATTCCCATGAGTTACTTTGTCAAAATGAGAAGTCTGAAAATGTTTTACTTTTTAGATGTATTTTAATTAAAACTTATTATAAAAAAACCTTGCAAATAAAAAAACCCATATAGCAAAACAAAAAAGACAGACAGACATCAGAGAATATTCTAAATGTTGCTGTTCTAAGAATGTGTAAAGATCAAAATGCTAAAACAATAAAATAAGATCATGTAAAATAAATACTATTTTTTTTTTTTTTTGGTTTTTCGAGACAGGGTTTCTATGCATAGCTTTGCGCCTTTCCTGGAGCCCACTTGGTAGCCCAGGCTGGCCTTGAACTCACAGAGATCCGCCTGGCTCTGCCTCCCGAGTGCTGGGATTAAAGGCGTGCGCCACCACCGCCCGGCATAAATACTATATTTAGATAAAATATGTCTATTTGCTTCCTATGCTAAGCCTGAAATATCATCATTCCAGGGTAAATATCAAATAATCTGCATTGTTTCTGGTGTTCAGTTCAAATTTGAGACTAATTTACATTTCTTCAAATTTTCAGTGTGGAATTTGTGTAAAGTGCTTAGAAACTGGCAAAAAGTAGGGAAAGTAGGGAATACCAGTAAACAAAATAGAAAAGTCATAATTGGAAATAAGTACTGGGCTCTAAATATTCTTTTAAGTATCATACATGTTTTAACCAAAATGTGTTTGCCAACTTGTGCTTGTGGCCTTGATTATTAGTTTGTCTTCAAAACCACCCCACTTTGGAGACTTAGTCTGCAACACAGGGATAGAGTGATGTCTAGCATGAACAACTCCCTGAGTTTGATTTTCAACACTAACGCAGGGAGATTTTTTTTTTTCTACTAAGCAAGCTATTTGTCGTTTATTCTGGTAGTGAATACATATATCTGTGCAACATAATTCTACCTAATTAGAATATTAGTGGAACAGAGTTTAGCATGTATAAATCTGGTTATCTAAATGTCTATCATAGTCCAAGAGGCAAGAAGCTAGAGATCATAGAATTAACAGTTGTATACAGAACACTGTGTGGGCACCTACCTGGCACTATAAGAAAACTGTCTATGGCCATTCTATAAACCACCTCACATCAGGGACCGTGTATTGCTCAATGATAACACATCTAGGAACACCTGATGTGAGTTATGGCAATAAACAGATAAATCATGGAGAAAGCCTACATAGGAAGTTGCAGGCATGTATTAAATCTTCCTTGTTTTTCTATCCAACATCTAATGATATGGAAAGCATTAAGTATTTTCTGTCCTTTTTCTTGTCCCCAAATTATATAAACAATGTAGTCTATTCTCTGATTCCCAACATTATGAAGTTGAGACTATGTGCTAAGTAAAACATAAATATTTTTATTGAAAAACATATTTGACAAATGTAAAAGAGTTGATGTTTAAAAACATGAATCGCATAACTTTATTCTCTTTCTCAAAAGTCTAGGCACAACAATTAGTCCTGAAAATCTATTTATACTGTATTATTAGATTAAACTTCTCCATCATCATCCTAAAACAATTACAGGTCACAGCTCATAAATAGGTCTCCTTTATATTAGACCATTTTCCTAAATCACCTCACATTCTGTGTTCTTTATAAAATGCCATGACTTTAAATATAATTATGAAATGTCTTCTCAAAGGATAGTGAACTGCTTAGAGCAAACTGTCTTTACTTTCTCCCTCTAAATGTAACCACAGGAATTCCAGGTAGACATTTCCATTGTTTCAAAAATTACAAGTTAGACACCGCATTATTTCATTTTTAAATGCTTTCAGTTAAAACTGAAATATATCACTTTCCCTTTCCTCCCTTTAGACATTTTCAGCTATTCCCCCATGAATGCCTCCCATATCCTCTATTTTCTCAAGCTGCGTTTTTAATTTTTGCTATCCTCTGAGACTTTTCTCAAAATACAGTTCACCAAACAGATATCCTGGGACCTCAAATGTCTATTCTTAATTCTTTCCCCAGGATTCTGCTGTCTTCCTATTCATTTTAATAAAATATTAATATTTTATTAATATTTTCAAAATTTATATATTTTTAAGAACTTAATATTTTTGTTTATCATTGATTTTATTTTCTCTACATTTCAGAAAATACACCATTTGTGGGGGTATTTCCCAGATTTTATTCTCTTCAAAATTATACATTTTTAAACATAGTTTACTTTTGTAAAGAAAATCTTTAAAGTATTCCTCTAGAATCTCAAGAAGCCTATGACAATGTTATATATGAACAAGTCACCCTATATGAAAAATTCAGAGTCTGGAAACACTTAGCATAATTACCAGTTACTTTTAAGAGAATTGCATTTGGCAAACAAATGTCAGCTATTTGATCAGAAGAAATAACCATATATTCTACAATCTTGAAATTTGATATATTTATTTTATTTGGCGTGTATGAGTATTTTGTATGTATGTTGAGATCGTGGACCACATGCAAGCATGTCAGAGGAGAGCATCAGATTCTCTGGAAATGGAGTTACAAATGGTTGTGAGTGGCATTGTGTGTGGTGGGAGCAGAACTTTGTCCTCTGAAAGAATAGCCAGAGTTTTTAACTGCTAAGCAAGATCCCCAGCTTTCTATTTTCTGATTTTGACAATAAGTGTTTAAAGCTTTTTATCTATCTTCTTGATCAAATATCTACCTGGCTAAGGCATAAAGCTGAAGAAATGTGAGGGTTGGAAGTCCAATCACTCTGAGTTAGAATAATGCTTACCTGGTGGCTGTGTGCCCTATACACTTAGTTACCCTATTAAACCTCATTTTCCTTGTTTTGTATGGGAAAAATACCTCAAGTATCTATATTAAAAACACATGTAAATATAAAACAAGAAGCTGCATAGAAATCACTTACAGAAATATCTATCATGAGGAGATGATTAAGTACTACTACTGTAGATCATGTTATAGAAAATAGAAAATAGCATAAAACAACTGGGTAGATATTTTTATTAGACATTATAGGTGGCTGTTGTTTAAGTATAGATTGCTTATTTATAAATTTCCTTGATAACTACATACACTTAGATAGCTTTCTCTCCCTAACAACAAGTGTAAAATTCCTTCAAATTTAAAATTGGTACATCTTAATCAATTTATCTCCCTGTTCCCCATTCTTTTCTTTCCTGGGTCCCTTTTCAGCTATGTTTTTACTGTAAAATAAATAAATAGTAAAAGCTATTTCTTTCAATTTACTTTCATCTATTTATTTTATTTATTGTCTTGGCATTCCATAATACACATGACCCGATATGTTGGCCTGATTTACACAGCATATCTTCAGTTTCTCTAGAGGACATTAAAACCTATGAATTTCTTTTAAGGTGTTAGATAGCAATATGCTTTCCATTGTATTTAAATTTGTTGTGTTCATATCGGAATAAAACTTTATTTTTCCAGTTTTCAACTAGATGTGGATGACTTGTAATTAGCTATCCTCATTGTAAACTGAGAAATTATATTAACATAACTTATAAATTAGAACTCATTGCACCAGACAGAAGTTGCAATTGATAACATTATAGCTATTGTACAAGGATACATTGTTTAATATTACAAAGATACATTGTTTAATTTGATACATGCATTTAAACTCCAAGTGAATAGAATGATTATGGTATTGAGGCTTTAAAGTACATATTGTCAGAATAGGCTACTGTGCTGCAAACTGTTGAATATTTCTAATTTAATGTCAGAGAATATGAAAGTAACACCCGATCACATACTGTGTCATTTCCAAAAAGGTGGAAAGAAAACCATGTTCTAGTCTTTCTTCTTTTATCAGATTATTCAAACAGATTTTTGTTTAAGAATTTGGTTCGATCTTTTTAAATCTTCATTGTAGAAGTGTTTGTTATTTCCTTAAAATACCTTTTTTTCTTCTTCTTGAACTGAAAGAGCTCAATGACATTGGGACGAAACGTTTCACAAAAAGACCTGAGAGTGTTGAAGGGGGACAGAGAGAAGTTCAATATGACAACTCAAGGTCTATTTCATATCCTGTTTCAAGGAATGAGGGCAATCGGCGATATGATTGAATCCACAACCAAGAGTTCTGAACACTCAGGCTGCTTTTTTCGTTTCAGCAATTTCTGGTTGAGTGGATATATTTAGGAGATCACTTTGAAGCATGAAGCATCTTTTCCCTCAAATATCTCTGGGGATCATATAAAAGTATTGTTAGAAATTCTATATTTTGACTTCTCTTCACTTGGCTGCCATTCCAAGTGTTACTTTAGCTATTTGAAATTCGTTCCATTTTACAATATCTCTAAATTATACCTAATTTTAAACTGTGTAGGAATTCTTATGATGATCATTATATTTAAATTTGTAAAAACACAATTTAAAAAAGATCATCATAGTCTATTAAAGTTTGGCACAGTTTCAAATGTGGTTAGTTACTTGAACATACTATATGTGCTTAGTTATGCAAATTATGAACTTTTTTTTTTAATCTAAGGCGACCTAAGGAAAAATCTAGTATGACTTGGTTCTGTCTGGCCACTCTGATTTTAAGTGTTCAGTTAAGAGACAATAAATTTATAGTCCAAAAATACTGAAATATTGAACATATTTTTAGGTGTGTGGGTTCTTATTCTGCTAACATTGCCCATATGGTCGTTTCATGTTTAATGTTTTACATTTTTTTAATCTTTGAGAGTAAAATGCACTTGTTTTTCTCTTCACTGACTCTTTTATCCCAATTTCCCTCTCCTTTTCTCTCTCTGTCTCTCTGTCTGTCTTTCTTTCTCTCTGCTATTTTATTTAAGTATTCTGCAATTTTTATTATCACAGAAGAAATGTAATTTTAAGTACCATTAAAATAAACTTGTAGCTTGTTATTTCCATTTTCTGAGTATTTTGAAGTAACTCTTGTTAACAGTCATTGAATATTTCTAACAAGCCCCATTTCTTCTCTTAAATGCTCCAAACCTCTAGCTCTTAATGATCACATCCTGCTGACAACATTCTAAGTGTTACTGCGTACCTCCTTATACTTTCTCCAGTCTCCTAGAATCAATCTTAGCTCCATCGGCATGCTCTGTGCTTCTGTTTATCCACATGGATGTCCAATTCTTTTTTCAGCCTTGAATGCTTTTCACATTTCTCATTTATGAAAGTCCTTGTCAGCTTTCAAGGCAACGTTTAAACGCTGTGTCTTCTGAGCATCCTTTCCTGATATTCAAGATTAAAATAAATCTCCAACATCTTTGAACCACAACAATTTATGACTCTCTTGGATGGGATTTCGTGCTTGCCCTTTAGTTGGTTGGCACTCTTACTGGGGTTCTGGCTTCAGCCAAGAGTCAGTGCAAAATAACAGAAAACACTTATATTGAAGCAAAAGTATCAGCATTCCACATCAAGCTCCCCGTGTTGAAATGGATTTATGCTGAGAAAAAGGAGATAGAGGAGGCATAAGTGGGACTTGTTTGTTCCCTTATAGTTGTTTAGATACTATAATACTTATGATAAAAGAATTGATATGTGGTTGCAAATATTGTTTTAATATTTATACTTGAATTATGTTGTGGTGTAATTAAATTGCTTCTCTGCCTCTCATGACCTAATCTGTCATTTCTTCTCCCTCAGTGCATTTTTCATAACTCAAAGAGGAAAGATATAGGAAAGAAATATCGATTCAGGGATGTGAGCAATAAAAGGTTTTAGGTGAGGGTGTGGATGTGTTAAGCATATCCAAAAGAAGATTACTATTTTATTATTCCATAGCAGAGTTAGAGAAACAGAGAAAAGAGAGTAAAACTAAGCTAACAAAAGGAAAGAGTTTTGAAAACCTTAAATCACAAAATGCCTCAAGTTGGCCACTCTTGATGATCTTGACATGGAAAAGATCATTTTGCAAATAATAAAAGGCAGGCAAAGCAGTAGATACTATAATATGACTTCAAATCTTACTCTCCAAATATTCTTGGTCAATATAGAAAGTTTACATGCTTGTAGGTATGAATAAATATATTAACACCAAAAATACTAGAAAACAAATCTGTATTTTAATTAGTTGTAGTTGCACTTGGATTATTTTCTACTACAAAATAATGCTGAGGAAATTCTATACTACATTTGAGATTTTATATAAATAAAATTAATTGTCAGAAAGGTTTTTCTCAACCTTTCAAACATCAAATAACTGTATGGACAGTGTTTTTTAATTTTCTTGAAAATATCTGCATTCTTGCACCATCCTATTCTTCTAATTCTTCCCATTGTGGATTTATTTTTTATTTTATTTTCATAAAGAAATAATTACTATATACTAAAATATCAGGTTTAAAAAGAAACTACCAGGAGGAGATACGCTTTGACTATCTTGATATTTTCCACAAGCTTTCAAGAAAGAGCATACAGACACTTGAAGGCTGATCCATCTCAAGATTCTAACCTGAAGCCCCAGGCAATGCTCCTGTGAAAATCCAGAATTAAACTCTCAGAGCTGAGAGAAGTACAGCAGGTAAAGGCTCTTGAAGCATGAGCCTATAGACATGAGCGTGACCTTAGAACCAGGCAAACACGGAAGAGGAAAATGCATAACATTCCCTATGGTAAATGGAGTAACTTCCACTCGTAGGAACAGCATCAGAACATGAAAAGACTTTTAAACAAGCCTTTGATTATATAATCTTACTTCTAGATCAAATGGTCCTATGAAGTGGATATAATTCTACAATGGAATGTACAGCAAAGTACAGATGAGATTTGTAGAATAAAAGTCTCATTGACTACCACAATTTTTGAAAATTGTTATATATAATTGCAATATATAATTGAGGAAGATTGTTCTTAGGTTCCATTGTGATTGTGTACAATGTTCGGATCATCTACTTCTCTCCTGAATCTCAAAGCATTTTTAATTTGCATTGCCCTGATGACTAAGAAGGATGAAAATTTTTAAGTATTTATTGGCCATTTATATTTATTCTTTTGAGTAATGTCTCTTTTTTTTTCCTTTTCTTTTATTTTACAATACCATTCAATTCTACATATCAGCCACGGATTCCCTTGTTCTCCCCCTGCCTGCCCCCTTTCCCTTCCCCCCAGGCCACGCCCCATTTCCACCTCCTCCAGGGTAAAATTTCCCCCAAGGACTGAGATCAACCTGGTAGACAGTCCAGGCAGGTCCAGTCCCCTCCTCTCAGGCCTAGCCAAGTATCCCCGAATAAGCCCCAGGTTTCAAACAGCCAGCTCATGCACTGAGCACAGGACCGGGTCCCACTGCCTGGATGCCTCCCAAACAGATCAAGCCAACCAACTGTCTCACCTATTCAGAGGGCCTGATCCAGTTGGGGGCCCCTCAGAGTTTGGTTCATAATTCATGTGTTTCCATTCGTTTGGCCATTCGTCCCTGTGCTTTATCTAACCTTGGTTTTAACAATTCTCGCTCACATAAACCCTCCTCTTTCTTGCTAATTAGACTCCCGGAGCTCCACCCAGGGCCTAGCCATGGATCTCTGCATCCAGTTCCCTCAGTCATTGGATGGGGTTTCTAGCACGACTATTAGGGTGTTTGGCCATCCCATCACCAGAGTAGGTCAGTTCCGGCTGTCTCTTGACCATTGCCAGCAGTTTATTGTGGGGATATCTTTGTGGATTTCTGTGGACCTCTCTAGTACTTTGCATCTTCCTATTCTCATGTGGTCTTCATTTACCATGGTCTCCTATTCCTTGTTCTCCCTCTCTGTTCTTGATCCAGCTGGGATCTCTCGCTCCCACAGTCTCTCTTTCCCTCGACCCTCGCTCTTCATTACCCCCACTCATGTCCAGGCTGCTCATGTAGATCTCATCCATTTCTCTGTCATTGGGCAAACCCCATGTCTTTCTTAGGGTCCTATTTTCCAGGTAGCCTCCCTGGTGATGTGAGTAGCAGTCCAGTCATCCTTGTTCCACATCTAATATCCTCCTATGAGTGAGTACATACCATATTTGTCTTTCTGAGTCTGGGTTACCTCACTCAGGATGATTTTTTCTAGATCCATCCATTTGCCTGCAAACCTCATGATGTCATTGTTTTTCTCTGCTGAGTAGTATTCTATTGTGTATATGTGCCACAATTTATTTATCCATTCTTCAGTTGAAGGGCATCTAGGTTCAGTGTAAATTTAGAATATTTTTCTTGGTCTAATGAAAGATGTCAATGGAATTTTGACAGGAATGCACACACACACACACACACACACACGCGTGTGTGTGTGTGTGTGTGTGTGTGTGTGTGTGTGTCTTTTATATCTATTTTCAGTATTGATTCTGACAATCCATGAGCGGAGACTTCCTCCTATCTTTAAAGTTCTTCATTTTTTCATACATTCTTTGTAGAGGTCTTTCTTTTCCTTCATTATATTTTCCTCTAAACATTTTACTATTTTGAAAATATTTAGAATGTTCTCTAATTGGATTTGTTTTATTCAGCAGGAGAGAAACTATACTTAGTACTGGAATCCTAGCCCAAATAACTAGAGGTAATGAGACCATCAGTATAGTGTTGGATGGATAACCACTACTTTACTATAGCACAATTATTCTGAACTACATTCTAATTAATTCCACTTATATCCACAGATAAGTGTGTCTCATACCCATCATCAAGAAAGCTTCCTTTGGAACACATTGATTCCATTACAGAAAGTCATAATTGGTCAAAATGCAGAGACTAGCTGATACTGTGGTGCACAGCCCCAAATGATACTTGTACAACAGAAACCCCACACCTAGGTCTCAGGAGCATCACAGTAGAGTACCATAAAGGTTCTAAGAGCCATATGACCAAAGAATCTTCTATGATTTTGTGTCTTCTAGAATCGACAAAAAAAGCTTCATCCTGAATATGATTTTTTTCTTATTTTTCTTTCTTGGCAAGTTCATGATTGGTATATTTAGTAAAGTAAATTATTTTTGCATTTTCCTGTTTATCCTTCTACTTTATAGAAAGTGTTTATTAGGATTAAAAGTCATATAGTGAACAGTTAAGTCTTTTGAGTTTGGAATCATTATTTTGATAAATAGAGATAATTGGATTTCATTCACATCTTTATTGTTTTATTTCTTTCTCTTATCTTATTGCTTTCTCTTATCTTATTGCAAAATTTTAGCACTGTCTTTAATAAAATTTTATTTTCTTGTCTCATTCAACATTTAAGGAAAATCTGCCAGTGTGGTAAAATGCTAGCTATAGGTATGTTGGAATAATCTTTATTAAGTTGATACATCTTCCTTCTATTCTTGCTTCTATCAGAACATTTATTATGAGTGTGTTTCCATTTCTGAAAAGACTTTACTACTTTAATTGAGATTATTCAGTTACAATCTTAAAGTCAGAGTATTTGCTTAATTACACAGATTTGCATATATTGAACCAACCTTCTACTCAAGGAACAAAACAATACTACAGAATGTGTTCTGCTGAAAGTGTTTTAAAATTCAATTAGTAATAAGTAATTGAGCAAGTTTGCATTTATCTAGACATTTCTTTCTTTGTGCTGGTGTCATGATAGTCTTTGTTTTGCTGGATTATGTTAGTATTGCTGTTTGTATTTCTATTTTAAGAACAATTTGAGAATCATCAATGTTAGCTCTTCTTCACAAGTTTTATAAGAAATAGCGGATGTAGATTTCTTTGTCCAGTATTAAGTGGTGAGAGCACCTGTTGTAAGCATTCATTGGAAGTAATATAATCCAGTGAATGTGTCAACAGTTCTATTATTTGTTTTAGCATTTTGTTACTTTTCTGTTTTTTTTCTTTTTCTTTCAATTTTCAAATTGTATACAGATGTTCTTGCTATAATCCTATTTCTGGCTACAAAATTTTAGTAAACTTTCATATATATTTTAGTGAATAAAATGATATATGAAAGCCTGACCTTTAACAATACTCTTCTGAAAAGTCAAAGATCTTAGTATTTTCCTACTGTTTTATTTTTTTAAATAATATTTTTAATGATTCCTTGGGAAGTTAATAAAAAATTTTACTATACTCATTCCCATTCCTTGCAGATCCACAAGCCATTGTGAATTTTATTTCCTTCCCTTCTAAATTATAACTACACTCTTTAGTCATGTTGATTTTTTTTATAAAGTATGTACAGCCAAGAGTTTTTCTGAAATTGGATTTAATAATTTCTGAACCTTTTTTTCTGAGACAAATTCTTGTCTGGCCTGCAATTTGCTATATAGTCCAAGCTGGTCTTGTGTTCATAGAGATCAACATGCCTCTGCCTCCCAAGCGCTGGCGTTAAATGAGCATCTCTATGCCTGGCAAAATTTCTCTTTATGAGGCTCTATTATTCAGAAAATAAAACTGCTCTGTTTTCTTGAAATCACTAGTATTCTCTTGGTTGCTTAAAGCTCAAGGATCCTAGGGTCCTAGGGGGGTGTGGATGGTTAGTCAGGATTTTGTCCTACCCATTTTCTGTTTTCCCACATCGTGTCTTCTTTCTCCAGAGAACTCTGTTAAATCCTGAAACAAAAACAACACATGTTGAACTTCATCTGAGTTCAACAAACCAGCTACATTTTTAAACTTCAGCTCAGACATTTTCTTCTGAATAATTCTATTTATTATTATTATCATTATCATTATTAATTTTATTTTAAAGGCTTTCTTTCATCCATCATGCAGTTATTTATATGGAAGAGACAATCTACTACCTTTACTTAAGTGGAAATTTTAATCATTATTTCTGTCTTTGTCACTGTATAGAAGCAAAGATCACTCAACAAGCAAAGAAGAAAGCTCTTTTCTCTACAGAAAGTACTCTTCTGTAGAAGGGCAGGTGCTAAGCATTTTGTTACATAAATTTTGTACTTTGAAAATAATGAATTAAAAATATAAACTGGTGACTTTGACTCCTGAGACACATATTGTCATTAAGTAGAACAACACATCTAGCTATGACTTTTAAAAAAAATATATTTATTTTTTACTTTATGTGTATGTGTGTGTTTGCCTACCTGCATATCTGTACACCACATACATGCAGTGCCCATAGAGTCCTGACGTGGGTATCACATCCTGTGGACCTGGAGTTACAGACATTTGTGAGGTGCCATCTGGGTATTATGAATTGAATCCCAGTCCTTTGGAAGAGCAACCAGTGCCCTTAGTCACTGAGCCATCTCTCCAGCCCAAGTTTTGAATTATAAATTTAGTTTATTTTTTTAATTTTTTGATTTTTAATTCTTAATATCCAAATATCTATCATTATTAGATAAAAGAATTATAACAAGAAAATTAATTTTAATGTCCTCCTCTTCTTATTCTTCTTCCTTCTTTGAAGTATATTGATTGAATTGAGAAACAGGACTTTAGTCCCAGGATGGCAGGGATATGATTACTCATGACTTGATTCAGGCATATGTCTGATTTCAAGGACAATCTGGTCTGCATAGTAAGTTACAGGCCAGATAAAGCACACTGTAGATTTACAACTTGATTTCCTGCAATATTTCAGTGTATGAATATATTGTGCATTTAGTTAGATTAAATGTATTTTTCAAACTTTTATACTTGATTCACACCATCATTATTTGCTTCAGTGATAGTTTTTATCCACTCCATAAAAGAGAATTTCTTTAAAAAAAAAAAAAGTAAAGCCACACTACATACTATTAAAAATAGATGTTTCTTTAGTCAAAATGTTAAGGAGTCTACACTGTGCTTTGTAATACTTCCTGGGGAGATAGGAACACGCATTAGATAGCAGAAGACAGAAAACAAAGGGCAGACCAAAGTAACAATACCACCAATGTCCAGCTTAGTGAACCAATTCGTTAACCCTGGTCATTTGCAGTATTCCCAGGTTTCAGGTAGAAACTTGAGCCTTTGGGTGCCATTTCTAGCTGAAGTTTTCTTGTGCCCTAGCCTGCTGGCAGCCGGGACAAATCTCTTCCACTAGTGTCCCTTAAATAAACACAAAGAGACTTATATTAATTAAACTGCTGGGCCATTAGCTCAGGCCTACCACTGACTAGCTTACATTTAAACTAACCCATAATTCCTACTTATGTTTAACCATGTGGCTTGGTACATTTTCTCAGTTCTGCCTTCATATTTTGCTTCCTCTGTGTCTGGCTGGCAACTGCTCACTCTTCCCATCATTCTCTTCTCTCTTTCTTGCACCTATACTTTCTGCCTGGCTACTGGCCAATCAGGACTTTATTTATTAGCCAATCAGAGCAACACATTTACAGCATACAGAGAGATATTCACAGCAAATATGAGTGAGGAGGTTTATATAGGGACAAAGACAACCCAATGCCAGATAGATGTATCACCAAAGCTACATCCTGCATGTGTGACAATGCATGGCAGCAGGAACCCCTGAATTTTCTGCAAACCTTGCAGTCATCTGGACAGATTAAAAACTTTCCTCTCTACAGCCATCCATCCTGCTTGTATAACCTTGAGAAGGAGGGGATTTGTACATGTTCTAAGTTCCAGGGACAACCTGAGAATTAGAAGATTTTTACTCCCTCAATCATAATGAACATCCCCTTCAGAGCTCTCAGCATCTTTAGGGATATCCCTCAAAGAATGAATTCTTCAGTTAGGACAAAATTGCTACACAAACTTTCCTCAGTATTACACAGTTCCACTGGAGGTTATTGATTATTTACTTATTTATTTAGAACTTGTTCCTTCAATTTAAATTCTTACTGTTAAGTGACGTTATGTAATTGGGACAATGGTAATAATTGAGGTGATGCATCATTTCATACCAGCACCATGCACTTAAATATTTTAAATGTGGTTTATAAGTTGTAAGTGTCCATTGATCTTGACACATCATGAATGTAAGACATTTCTGTTGATAGAGAATTTATCAAACATATGCTTATTCATACATAGTTGTATTTGTCTCCAAAAATATCTTTATTCCTGCATTTTGTCCTTGAAATACATCTAACAATGAGAATACTGCCTCAATACCAGCTATAGTGATTTTTTTTTAATTAAGGTATTCCTTTCCATCCTTGGTGCATTATCACACTGTTCCCTTTTACCAACATATTGGGGGATATGTCACACTCCTGTCAGCTAATTATGGTATATTTTCAGTTTATAAATATTTCTACACAGCAGTGCTGATTTGAAGTATGGTTTAAATAGGCCTCATATTCAAATTTGATATCAGGATATTAGGATACAATCTTTTATTTACCACCTACAGAACTCATATAATAATAATGGGTTACAGCTTAATAAGGTTATTGTGAGCCTTCAACTGGAAAATATGCATAGTTATTTGATTGATTACAGTAAGAACAGGTTCAAAATAAGTCATCATAAATTAAAATTCTGAAATATGAATGTATAAAGTAATAATAGAGGAGAAATTCAAAAAAGTCCATTATTCTTTTTCAAAATCAAAGGAGAGTCACATACTAGCTACTTAGTAACTCATTTAATTTTGAGATGTCTAGTGTGTACATTTTATTTTCTTCAGTAGGATTATATAAAGTATGAATTCTTAACCTTTTTAAGCATCACTCCTTTTATCCAAAAAAAAAAAAACTACTTTGTTAATTTACATGGTAAAATGGTTTATTTGGGATCATAAAGCTACTTGAGGGTGGAATAACATGACTATTGACTTCTCCCATTCCTCATATATCTAGTTTTAAACACAAAACCATTAGTTTAGTGACAGGTAGAGCTCTTCCCCGTCAATGAATACTTGCTAACTTCATTTGATTTGATTTTTGAATTAGTATCTCAAGAAAAATTAAATTATCTATGATTTTCTTTGATTGTTAAATTTATTAATACAATGTCAGTTGCTTTTAAAATATCTAGAGGGGAAAGGAAAATACTTATTTTAGCTGAGTCTGTAATTAGAAGTGAGTCATCTTCCATTGACGGGGTAAATTACCAACAATTTTCCAATTTGCCAGATTTTTGTATGTATCACATGAATAATTGAATAATGAGAATGAGCCAAATTTAGGGTAGTTAATTTTAGTTGGGTAAATTCAGTGCCATCTGGACTTCTGGCTTTCCTAACTTTTAATTGACCTACTTCTTTCAAAAGAATCCCAATACCTAATTTGTAAAATAGATGTTTAAGCTCAAACCAGAATGAGTCAGGCCACATGTTAGAATACTTAATTACTGTTTATTCAAATCACAACAAATAAAATAAAAACTGATACAAAGTATTATAAAGCTCTTTTAAAACTAATTTTGATTTAATAGTGTTACAGTAATACAGCTTATTTTCTTAACACTTAATTTTGTTTTCATAATACTACCATTTTAGTGTTTAGTGATTATATTTTCCATGTTGCTTACCTCTAGATTTACTTTTTTAAAACGTAGAGTTGCCTTCAAAATGAGAATGTGTTCACTTTCATCAGAATTGTTTGGTTTCTGTAAACCATAAAAGGTATCTTTAAAGTCATGCTACTTATGTTTATAGGAATAGCAAAATATTAATGCTTCTAAAAGCTTAATTTAATTACTCTTAGGAGATCATCTTGGCATGATCTTCTTATTAAATAAAAAAGTTAATTTCCATCTGCTAATATATGCTTAAACTTAGAAAATTAAAATACGTTATCTAATTATAAGAATTATCTTTATGTCCTTTACAAGTGTAAAGCTGTGCCTTGGGATTCTCTTTCCTGCTCAGATGGTGCATGCCAATCTGTTTTACGTGATAAATTTAAATTATCATTTTTCTCTGGTTGATGCATTAAAAGCATTTTGATAGAAGTATTCACATTAAAAAGTATTTTATGATTATGAATAGTTGTATCTTCCAATAAGCCCTTATAGCTGTATGCAGTAGATAGGAGCTAAATAAATGTTTCCTGTATTCTGAAAAAAAATTTGTATTAGTGAGACTATATACACAGTATAGGCACAACAATAGTTTTATAGAGTAAATGTCATATTGACACTCTTGACTATCATTTATACTTATGGCCAGAAAAACTAGCAATAGCTAGTTTAATATGTGAGAGGAATACTGAGTGACATGAAAAGAAATTAGCAATCAGAAAGAGTTCATACAAAACATATCTAAGGAGAAAATGTAGAAAAAATTGAACAACTAAGTTGAAAAATTGGTAAATTTATTTTGCCTTGTAGAACTAAAATTTGGAATTGAAGAACAGAGCTACTGGGGAAAGCCTAAATATTATTCTGTGAAACTAAAGAAACAAATGAGAGACTACAATAACACAAGAAAAATCACTAGGTGTCCCTTTCCACTAGTTATAGGAGTAGGGACAGGGCATCCCTTCTCAGGAAAAACTACAAATGCAAAATACAAATACTAAAACTGAGTAAAAATAAAAATAAACACACACACACACACAACACACACACACACACACACACACACAAACACCATCCACTCTGTCCTCATCTCTACTCAACTTATGGAAGTCTGAGAGGGGATTCCAGACTTCGGACTTTGGCCCTTGCAAGGTTAAAATGAATGATCCAACCAGCAGTTAGGGTAGTTCCAGTACAAGCAGCTTAGTGAGGGTCAAGGATGGGATGAGCCCCACTTTTTTGAGTAATACTGGAGATCACATGTGAAGCCTAAATTTCTATCTACACCCAACATTAAACAGATACCTTTAGGAAGTCTCTGAGAACAACAGGTAGGTAAGAAGATTTCTAGCACGTGTTAATTTTAGAAATTTCATTTAAAACAAAGCATTGTGTTAGTCCTAATTATAGCAGAATGTAGTATAGCAATAACTTCAAATAGAAGTAGAATACCAATCTGTGGAGGAATGTCTATTCAACATTTGAAAGTAAAATTGGACCTCTTTGTACTGGAGAATAATACAGTAAAGTTCTTTCTAAAATTTGATTGGTGTGAGAGGAAAACATTTTATTCCAATAGGGAACAGTGCTTTCTAAGTTCATTTGCTAAACTTTTACACTCTACTTAAAAGGAAATGCAAGTGTAAGGAAATAGAAAATGTGAATTATGATGGACAATCCCAACATGAATGAGAGCACAATTATCGGAAATGTAAGAACTGTCTGAAAAGATTTAAAATAAATATCAATTTAGAACGCGTCTGTACAATTATAGCCACTATTAAGCAAATGGGGAAAATTGAAAGGCCTTAACAGGTCTGTGGAATGAATCATCAAAGAAAGTTACAAATAATGAAACGTTTTACAAGATAGTGAAACAAAAATAACATGAATTTTAATAGCATAAAGAGAAAATGAGAGAGAAGTAGAAAGGATGATGTTTTAGACAATAAGAAAATTTACCTAATAATGAGAAGGAAAAATACAATCCTAGGAGACAAACAAGAACACTATCGCAAAATAATGAAGGAGTTTTTGTATTTCTGGGACGACTTTTTAGATAGAATACCTGTAACCCTGGAATACTACAAACAAGGACAGCTAGATAAAACAAGAGGTCAGATTAAATCAAGCATATCCATGGATAATGTAGCATTATGCAGTATGTGTTTAAAATGATTCAAGTTATTAAAAATCATAAATTCATAGGTTCAATATGTTGAATAAATACTATCATGACTTCAAGAAATAGACACTAATTTATACCACCATAAAATTTCTAGACAGGATGTCTTTGGATGGGGTTTATGGCACAACTATCAGGGTGTCTGGCCATCCCATCACCAGAGTAGCTCAGTTCCTGCCGTCTCTCGACCATTGCCAGCAGTCTTTTGTTGGGGTATCTTTGTGGATCTCCGTGGGCCTCCCTAGCTCTCTGCTTCCTCCCCTTCTCATGTGGTCTTCATTTACCATGGTCTCCTATTCCTTGTTCTCCCTCTCTTTTCTTGATCCAGCTGGGATCTCCCACTCTCTTTTCCTCGACTGTCACCCTTCATTGTTCCCACTCATGACCAGGCTGTTCATGTAGATCTCGTCCATTTCTCCGTGTCTTTTTTTGGGGTCCCGTTTTCCAGGTAGCCTCACTGGTGATGTGAGTAGCAGTCCAGTCATCCTTGTTCCACATCTAGCATCTTCCTATGAGTGAGTACATACCATATTTGTCTTTCTGAGTCTGGGTTACCTCACTCAGGATGATTTATTTTTCCAGATCCATCCATTTGCCTGCAAACCTCATGGTGTCATTGTTTTTCTCTGCTGAGTAGTATTCCATTGTGTATATGTGCCACAATTTATTTATCCATTCTTCAGTTGAAGGGCATCTAGGTTGTTTCCAGGTTTTGGCTATTACAAACAATGCTGATATGAACATAGCTGAGCAAGTGCTCTTGTGGTTTGATTGAGCATTCCTTGGGTATATGCCCAGGAGTGGTATAGCTGGATCTTGGGGGAGATTGATTCCCAATTTTCTAAGAAAGCGCCATATTGATTTCCAAAGTGGTTGTACAAGCTTGCATTCCCACCAGCAGTGGAGGAGAGTTCCCCTAGTTCCACATCCTCTCCAGCATAAAGTGTCTTCAGTGTTTTTGATCTTAGCCACTCTGACAGGCATAAGGTGGTATCTCAGAGTTGTTTTGATTTGCATTTCCCTGATGATTAGGGATGTTGAGCAATTCCTTAAGTGTCTTTCAGCCATTTGGGTTTCCTCTGTTGAGAATTCTCTGATTAATTCTAAAGCCCATTTCTCAATTGGACTGTTGGTCATTTTGATCTCTAATTTCTTGAGTTCCTTATATATTCTGGATATCAGTCCTCTATCACATGTGGGGTTGGTGAAGATCTTTTCCCATTCTGTAGGCTGTCACTTTGCCTTGTTGACCATATCCTTTGCTCTACGAAAGCTTCTCAGTTTCAAGAGGTCCCATTGATTGATTGTTTGTGTCAGTGTCTGCGCTACTGGTGTGATATTTAGGAAGTGATCTCCTATGCCAATGCATTCAAGACTACTTCCTACTTTCTCTTCTAGCAGGTTCAAAGTAGCTGGATTTATGTTGAGGTCTTTGATCCACTTGGACTTAAGTTTTGTGCACGGTGACTGATATGGATCTATTTGCAGCCTTCTACATGTTGATATCCAGTTATGCCAGCACCATTTGTTGAAGATGCTTTCTTTTTTCCATTGCACACTTTTGGCTTCTTTGTCAAAAATTATATGTCCATAGGTGTGTGGGTTAATGTCAGGGTCTTCAATTCAATTCCATTGGTCCACATGTCGGTTTTTATGCCAATACCAAGCTGTTTTTATTACTGTAGCTCTATAGTAGAGCTTGAAGTCAGGGATTGTGATGCCTCCAGAAGTTGTTTTATTGTACAGGTTTCTTTTAGCTATCCTGGGTTTTTTGTTTTTCCATATGAAGTTGAGTATTATTCTTTCCAGGTCTGTGAAGAATTGTGTTGGTATTTTGATGGGGATTGCATTGAATCTGTAAATTGCTTTTGGTAAGATTGCCATTTTTACTATGTTAACCCTGCCTATCCATGAGCATGGGAGATCTTTCCATTTTCTGACATCTTCTTCAATTTCTTTTTTCAGGGACTTAAAGTTCTTGTCATATAGGTCCTTCACTTGCTTGGTTAGTGTTACCCCAAGGTATTTTATGTCATTTTTGGCTATTGTAAAGGGTGATGTATCTCTAATTGCCTTCTCAGCTTCTTTGTCCATTGTGTATAGGAGGGCTACTGATTTTTTTGAGTTGATCTTGTATCCTGCTATGTTGCTGAAGGTGTTTATAAGCTTTATCAATTCCTGGGTGGAATCTTTAGGGTCACTCAAGTATACTATCATGTCATCTGCAAATAGGGAAAGCTTGACTTCTTCCTTTCCAATTTGAATCCCCTTAATCTCCTTATGTTGTCTTATTGCTCTGGCTAGAACTTCAAGTACTATATTGAATAAGTATGGGGAGAGTGGACAGCCTTGCCTCGTTCCTGATATTAGTGGAATTGCTTTGAGTTTCTCTCCATTTAATTTGATGTTGGCTGTTGGTTTGCTATATATTGCCTTTATTATGTTTAGGTATGTTCCCTGTATTCCTGATCGCTCCAAGGCTTTTATCATGAAGGGGTGTTGGATTTTGTCAAATGCCTTTTCTGCATCTAGTGAGATGATCATGTGGTTTTTTTCTTTGAGTTTGTTTATATGGTGTATTACATTGATGGACTTTCATATGTTGAACCACCCTTGCATCCCTGGCATGAAGCCTACTTGATCATCCACGGCTGGGCCCCTGGTGGAGCACTGGGAGTCTAATTAGTGAGAAAGAAGAGGGTTTATATGAGCGAGAATTGTTGAAGCCAAGGTTGAATAAAGCACAGGGACAAATAACCAAATGAATGGAAGCACAGGATCTATGAACCAAAGGCTGAGGGGCCCCCAACTGGATCAGGCCCCCTGAATGGGTGAGACAGTCATTTGGCTTGATCTGTTTGGGAGGCAGCTGTGCGTTGGTGCTGGGTCCTGGGCTTGTTGCATGAGTTGGCTGTTTGAATCCTGGGACTTATGCAGGGACACTTAGCTCGATCTGGGAGCGGGGGAATGGACCTGCCTGGACTGAGTCTACCAGGTCGATCCCGGTCCTCGGGGGAGACCTTGATCTGGAGGGGGTGGGAATGGGGGGTGGGCTGGGGGGAGGGGGAGGGGGGCGAGAAGGGGAGAACAGGGGAATCTGTGGCTATTAGGTTGAACTGAATGGTGTTGTAAAATAAAAAAAAAGGTGTGTACCACCACCACCACAACCACCACAGCCCAGCAATAAAAATTATTTCTAAATTGCAAAAAAAAATTAAAATATATGTATAAATTTAATATAAAAAAATTTCTAGACAGGAAAGGGAAAGAATTTTGTTTTTGTTTTTTTTAAATAGTGAGCAAAAATTGATCTTTAACCACAGGAGAAAAATAACTGAATGGACTGAATTTCTCCTTAGAGTCCACGGTGGTTGGAAGTAAGTATCACTATTGCTTGTGAGTGCAGAATGAATCAGACTTACCTGACTAAATAAAATATGTACATGGTTATAAATTGGGAAAGAATAAGTAGAAAAGAATTTTATAAATAAAGGAAAGAGAAATTGTAGAAGGAGGTCAAAAATGAAGGAAAATAAGAAAGGAAGAATTATGTAACATCACGAAGAAAAACTACTGGGAAAAGTACAATTCTAGGTAAATAGAATAACTTTTCGTTAATTCTACTGAATAGCCTAAGTTATACTTAGCTAATTAGATGATAGTCATTAATATTTTAGGACTCAAATGAATTCTGAAGAAAATTTTTAGATAATTTCCTATAAAAAAGGGAAGCAAAAATAAAATTAATGGAAATAATCTACTAGAACTGACAAAATGCCGACTCCAATAAGTTCTAATAGCTTATTCATATAATAGGTAGTATGTAGAGCCACTAGTAAAAAGAAAACAAAAGTATACAGGCAGAATTATTAAAGACACATCAAAATTGAGTTCTAAAATTTTTCAAGAGTAAGGAATGAAAGAGACGACTTAGGAACTCAGCAGGTAAAGAGCACTTGCTGCTTTTCCAGAGGATCAGAGTTCCATTCCCAGAACCCACCTAGGGCAGCTCACAACTACCTGTAATTTCAGATCCAGTGATGCCATCCACACCTATAGTTCATATACATACAGAGATTAAAAATAAAACTTTCTTCATAGCAACACATTCATACATAATCATTTGTAGCATGAATCTTCAAAGTTCTTATTAATAAAATCAAACCCGAGGCCAGTTATTGGGGTCAATGCTGGTAGATCAGAGAGACAGAACAAGCCACAGCTATCTCACCTTGCCAGTTCCTCAGCTGGTCCTGTTTCCTCAGACTGGAAGCTTCTGTGTCCTCATCCCAATGGCTCTCAGCTGAACTGCTGCTTCAAAGCTTGAATGCTTAACCAGCCAAATGCTGAACCAGCCAAATCTTCTAGTTTCTGGTCCTCACGCCTTATACATCTTTCTGCTTTCTATCACCACTCCCTGGAATTAAAGGCTGGCTTTCTGGGATTAAAGGCATGTGTCACCATGCTTGACTATTTCCAATGTGGCCATGAACTCACAGAGATCCAGAGGGATTTCTATCTCTGGAATGCTAGGATTAAAGGTGTGAGTGCCACCATTTTCTAGCCTTTGTATTTAGTGGCTGTCTGTTCTCTGACCCCAGATAAATTTATTAGAGTACACAATATTTTGGGGGACACAATACCACCACAATCATTGCACACAAGTAATTACATTTGTATGAATAGCATAACTACTGAAGTCTTATTTCTATTGAGCATCAAAAAAAAATTCAATTTTAGAGGTCTGGGTGGAAACAGAAGATGGGCAAAGATAATATCATTTGAAGAGTAGATAAAACAAAAGTGATGGTCAAAAAATAAGTAGAATTCAGAGAATAACGGAATCAGTAGTTTCTTATTATAATGACAAAGAAATAATACAATATGAGAAATATCTTCAATATTTTTGCAGAAAACAAATGGACTTTAAGATATATGAAGCACAATATTAAATAAATTTTTAAATTCACAATTCCTGAAAGTTATTTTAATATTTTCCCATTTATCACTTACAAAAAATAAATTATATTTTGGAAAAATTGTAAAGGTTTCTACACCTAAGAAACAGAATTATCCAGCTGAAATTTTAAAACATTCTGAACATGAATAGACAATACTCATGTATGTCCAATGTCCATTGTTCGTGTATTAGTTTAAACATATATCCCACTTCCTTAGACAAACACACAGTTGAATTATGATCAGTGACTATGTTCTCAAACAATAAACTAAGCATCATGGGGTCAACAGAATATCCATAAAAAGTTCAAGTTCTTATAAAACAAACAAAAACATCATGTTTCCAGGAAGCTGTGTGGTAAAGAGACATTCTCGAAATAATTCATAAATGGTTTTTAATTAATGTACATTGAATCACTTGATTGTTAAAAATTGTGGCTCTAGGAGTGTTAAGAGTGAAATTTAAAAATCAAAGTAATTACATGTAGAAAGTAAGATATGAATCAAATCATTAGTATGAGTTCCTTCCTCAAGAATTCTAAAAGTGCAGGGCACTGGTAGCAAACACCTTTGATTCCAGCACTCAAAAGCCAGAGGCAGGTGGCTCTGTGAGTTCAAGGCCAGCCTGGAATATAGGGCAATTTTCTGGACAGTCAAGGCTACACAGAGAAATCCAGACCAAAAAAAAAAGTTGAAATGTATAAATTTAGAAAGTCAAGGAATAAAAGGAAAGAAAATGGGGAAGACAAGTCATTACCATCTTAATTACAACAATAACATGTTTAGCCATAAAGTCGTCAGTGGTTTAATTGACCGATGAGGTAAAATCACTCATGATTCAATCGTTTCCCTGCATCTCTACTGCGGAACACTGATGCTGCACTGGACTAAGCTATCAGTACAAGGTAACATGAAGTAACAATACAGGACTGTCAGGATGTTCCAAATGATCCTTGAATTTGCCAATATCTTACCATTTACTATAATCTCAGAAACATTATCATTATAACCTTAAGTTCCATATCCCTCTTGCAGTCAGAAGTATTTCTTATTTTCTTTTCAAATCATTTTATCCAAAGATACTAGTGTGTTTCTTTTCCCCGAGGTGGTACATTACATTTAAATGGACACTGCTTTTGTTTTGTGTGTCATTTATGCATTGGCTCTGTTGAACTATTTTTGTTAGGATTAATCTTTTCAGATATTTCACCTACATGTATATATATATATATATATATATATATATATATATATATATATATATAAAATCAAATGTGAGCTCTCTAAATTTTCTAACCACCTGAAACTTATGTATAAATTTCAAAATGATATGTTTTAAATAGTCGGAAATTAGTGCATTCTAAGCATCAACTTTTTTATTTTTTAAAAAAACATTTGTTTATTTTACGTCTCAACTGCAGTTTATCCCCTCCTCCTCTACTCTACCCTCCCCATCCATTCCTCCTCCATTTCTGTTCAGAAAAGGGAAGCCCCTCCCATAGATATATCAACAAAACAGGGCATATCAAGTTGCAGTAAGTCTAGACACCTAGCCTTGTATTCAGGCTGGGCAAGGCAACCCAGTATAAGGAATAGGGTCCCAAAAGCCAGCAAAGGAGTCGGAGACAGCTCCTACTCACACTGTTAGTCCCACAAGAAGACCATGGTACATAACGGTCACATATATGCAGTGTGCCTGGGTTGTCAGTCTCTTGCAGGCTCCCTGGTTGTTGGTTCAGTCTCTGTGAACTCTTATAAAGCCAGGTTAGCTGATTCTGAGATTTTTCTTGTGTGCTCCTTGACTTCTCTGGCTCCAGCAATCCTTCCTCCCTCTTCCTTCAGCAGGATTCCCCTAGCTCAGCCTACTGTTGGGTTTTGAGTCTCTGTATCTGTTTCGAGCAGTTGCTGGATGAAGCCTTTCTGATGACAGATGGGTTAGGTATCAATCTGTAAGTATTGCAGAATAACATTAGGTATCATTACACTGCCTTTTTTTTAAACTCCAGTCATATTTGGTTCCATCCTTAGTTTCTGGGCCACCCAGCCTCTGGGTCCTGGCACTCCGGGCAGTATCAGGGGTAGGTGTGGAGGCCCGTAGAGACTCCATAGTGAGGCCTTACACCATCTTGACTCAGGGTCAGAGAGTCAGAGTTTGCTTTGTCCCACAAGGCTGCATAATAGTTAGTTTTGGCTGAAGGCATGGTTACCAGGTGTCTTATACTTCAAGGCCTAATTATAAGATGGCTTGCCATAAGGCGTGGTTACCAGGTGTTTTGAAAATTCAGGAAGGGTCTACACTTGTTTGTGCTTTGTACCTTTACCTTGAAAGGGGGAGGTCTTTTGCCTCTCCCCTTGCTGGTGCATAAAAAGCTCATTAGTAATAAACTTGAGGTGACTGTGGTATTGACCCAGAGCCCTCCCAAAGTTGTCCTGTGTCTCTGTCTTTTTCTTACATTTTTATTTTTCATATCTATTATTTCTTAATCCTGACTTCTCCCTTCAAGGACTGTTCAGTGGGTCAGGCTGGTCCCTGACAAGTAGGCTCTCAGGCCGGATCAGGAATCTTAGCCAGAGTCTCCTTCTAGATTCCTGGGAATTTCCCTTGCACCAGCATCTATTTTTCACTAGAAAGTGTTCCAGTTCAGAGAACAAGTGATATTTCCTTACAAAATCATGCTGCTGTGAATTATGATGGGCATTTTCTTTATCCTCATTGACCATGCTACTGTGAATATCATATTTGGCTGTGAATTCATATGTAGGTCTCTATCTGTCCCTGGACTCCCCATGTTTTAGGTCACCTTCAGCTCAGTGTCTGTTTGATGAAAATCATTTTCCCACTACCTTACAATTTCATCCTTGAGTTCACTCAGCACTGTTGTCTGTTCCCATCTAAGAATCCATGTTGATTCTTACTATCTGCTTGTCATTCTTCTGGGTTTTTATTCTCTGGATTCTTGGCCCAATACTTGAATGACAGCTGATCACCATATAACCATAATCTATGATAATCCTTTTAATCTATTCCTAGAATTTCTGTTCCAACCAACTGTGAATCCATTTTAAATGTCCTTTTTCTCTTTTCATAATGTGATATTTATATTTTCTTGGGGGCTATTTAGTCAGAGCAATAAAAAAGCAGTTTGTATTGAATAATTACTTTTGATTCAGATCATCTTAGAATTTTCATAGTATTTTGCATTTGATAGTATTATACACCTATTTTTTTTGCCTGCCTGATTTTCTTTTTATCTTCCCATATTTCTCCCCCAAATCTTTCCTATGTTTTCCATATACCTACCCACACAGTGTATGAGGTTAGATACTATTTCTGAAATCCAGCTTTCACACAATGATGTAAATATACAAAAGAGTTAAGAGTATTTGTGCTATTGTCCTATATCTGAAATTCAAATTCATGATTGGTGGTGTACATCTTTGAATAACTATTTGTAGCAAAATTATATTGTTTACAAAAAAAGGAAAACACCCCTCAATTGTGGGATAGTTTAACCTTATAGGATCCTTACTTCACACACAGATACAATTGTGTCTTCGGTTAACATATAAGTTACCTGTCAGATTTCCACTTGTCACTTAAATGACATTTTTCGTCTTGCCACCAAATTTTAAACTGCTTGTGGGTTTCTGTGTAAAAAGTATTCTTAAACTTTTATCAGAAAACTAATCAAATATATTCATTTCTTTTTACTAATATAGAACGTGAATTTATGTAAATTTTTCCTTCTTGTCATAAGTCTGACAGATACATGTGACATTAAAGGCCCTCTTCCGACTGAAAGAGTGTGGTTGTCTCCCACAGAATACATTAACTTAAAGTCTCCGATTGCCTACGACTGCATGCCACTGCACTACCAAGTGAAGGGAAAGTGAATCTACATTCATAGGGAGAGAGAAAGAGAGTCATAGAGAGAAGAAGTAGAGATGGCAGGGGGAGACAGAGGGAGAGCCAGAGCCATAAATAGAGAGAAACTGAGACAGACACAGAGAAAATGATAGACAGAGAGGGAAAGAAGGGAAGAAAAAAGAGACAGAGTTATAGAGAGAAAAGGAGAGGGAGACAGAGAGGGAAAAAAGAGAGCAGAGAGAGAGAGAGAGAGGAAAAGGAGGAGACAGTGAGACTGTCAGTTGAAATAGGTTGAAACCTTGTAATTAATGCTTTTCAAATTTAAGCAGTTATTCAACACTTTTCCCCCAGCCCCTGGAACACCCAGTGATGGTAACTGAGAAACACGTAGTTCCACTGCCCTTTGCATCTTATAAGTTTTAGTTACTCTAAGTGCTAAGACATCAGAATCTCGCTTCTCCTCCCTCAAGTATATTTTATTTTCGCTCTGAAAAAAAAACCAATCATTTGTTGATTCAGAATCTATATTATGAGTGGAAGAACCTTCTCTCTGCATATGGATTTTAAGAACAAAATGGACATAAATAGAAGAACTCATCGGTGAGCATAAAAACATTTTTTTTTTTTTTTTTTTTTTTTTGGTTTTTCAAGACAGGGTTTCTCTGTGTAGCTTTGCGCCTTTTCCTGGAACTCACTTGGTAGTCCAGGCTGGCCTCGAACTCCCAGAGATCCGCCTGGCTCTGCCTCCCGAGTGCCGGGATTAAAGGCGTGCGCCACCACTGCCCGGCGGAACTTATTTTTTAATGGAGGAAGAAGACATGAATCAATTAATCACTGAGTATATAATATGCATATAACCTAATAAGCATAATATATTCACAGAAGGAAAAACACATGCCAGTGTGAGCATGCACAGGAATATAACAGATTAGTTGCAGCCAGGGAGTGTCAGTTAGAAAGCACAGAACCTACACCAGGCCACTGGGATTTTGAAATTTGTGTAATGTAGATGATATTTACTATATTTAGTGTGATATTTAAATATGGAGCATGGGAAGAAGTATGTGTTAATGTATAATTTACATTTTGCAATCCAAAGATAACAGTAATACTAAAAGATAGGTGACATAAGAATTTTTTTGAATGGATGCTAATGTGCAAAGTATAAAAATCCAACAACTCAAGGGTAATTCAAAATGAAAGGCTGCAATTTAGAGAATTGATAATTTCTACAATTAATGCATTACATTTTACTGCATATTTATCTTGTCATAATGTGCTATATCCAATTTCCCTATGTCACAAAGATATGAAATACACAAATTTAAGGCCAAGTTGAAATAAATTATTCAGATCTTAAAATGTATCAATTACTGTAATTAAATTTTATTTGTCTCAATTTTGTAGGAACAGAATAGACTATATACTTATTATTATTATTAATATGATTTTACTATTAAAATATGTGCTTAATACATCTTGAGTTGAATAACCATATATTCAATGCTACATTGGAAAATGTGAATAAAATTTAATTAATTTAATAGTTTCTAAAACGGACAATTATCATCAATTTCTCTACAATGTAGTGAATCACTGAAATTTAGATGTGAAACTTTGCAATTTTATTTCCTTATTTTTTGACAAATAGATTATGTTTCTGTCAAGTACAAAGGAAACTCCATTTCCCCATTTTTTTTTCCTTTCATACATTACATCCTGATCACGGTTTTCCATCCCTCAGTCCTCCCTGTTCTCTCCTCCAACTTCCACTCTCCCCAAGATCCACTTCTCCTAAGCTTCCCTTTAAAAAAAAAGGAAGAAAAAGAAAAAAGAAAGAAAGAAAGAAAGAAAGAAAGAAAGAAAGAAAGAAAGAAAGAAAGAAAGAAAGAAAGAAAAAAACAGACTTTCCAGAGATATCAACAGAACAGAAAAGAACATGTTACAATAAGACTAGACACACATGTCATATCAAGGCTGGATGAAGCAATCCCAAAGCAGGAAAAGTGTCCAAAGCTTAGGCAAAAGAGTCAAAGACAGGCCCAAACTGCACTATTGGGAGTCATACAAGAACACCAAGCTACACAACCATGAGGTATATGCAGAGGACCGAGCTCATACTCATAGAAGATCCATATTTGTCTCCTCAGTCTCTGTGAGCCACTATATAACCAGATTAGTTGATTCTGTAGGCAACGTTATCACGTGTCCTTGACTATTCTGCCTCCTACAAGGCTCCCTCTCCCTCTCCAGAGGGATTTCTTTAACTCTACCTAATGTTTGGCTGTGAGTGTCTGTGTTGGTTCCCATCAGTTGCTGGATGACACCCCTCTGATGACAATTGAGCAAGGCACTGATCTATGAGTACCGCAGAATATCATTAGGAATCATGTTATTGTTCCCCATCTCCATTTGTTTGCTTGTTTCTCTTTTTTTTTGTTTGTTTGGTTGGTTTGTTTTTATTTTTGTTTTTGTTTTTGTTTTTGTTTTTCGAGACAGGGTTTCTCTGTGTAGCTTTGTGCCTTTCCTGGAACTCACTCTGTAGACCACCCATTGGTATTTGGATCCATCCTGGGTCTCTGGGCTTTCCCCAAATTCTTGTCAAATGCCAGTTATTTTGGGAATGCTTTCTCTTTCTCTCTTTCACCCTCTAGTGGTCCTCTCTCTATCTTCATCTCTAGCTCTCTGCTCATTCTGTCTCTCTGTCTCTCTCTGTCTCTCTCTCTCTCTGTCTCTCTTTCTCTCTCTCTCTCTGTCTCTCCTCTCTCTCTCTCCCTCTCTCTCTCTATCTCTCCCCCTCATCTTTCTCCCTTTTACTCCTGCTTTCTCTTATGGCCAGTTTCAGTCTTCAGCCCATGTTCAGTCTACTGCTTTCTCACTCTGCTCTGGACCTTTTCAGATGCCCCTGGGTTTTCTTTCTCGTATCTATAATAGAGATTTTCTTTAGCCATACAATGGAGCAGTCATACTGTCAGTTTATATAATTTCAGATTTTAATTGTGTGTGATAATTGTATATTTTACTTTGTTACAGAGGAAATTGACAGGTAAATACATACTACACTTTCAGAGTAGTATCACATATCTCCAACTGTGTCCTTCTGTTAATCTTTGTTCTTCTAGATCACTTCACTTCTATAGCCATATATTTATATATGGTTTTATAAATGTATATAAAAACCTAGAAACCACAAGGGCAAATAGGCATATGGTTTTAGTTACTAGAGACTAGCTAATTTTCTTAAGATTTCCAAATATATATTTTTTTCTGGAAAATAACATAACCACATTATTTATGGCTGCAATAACTCACACACATGCACATATGCCAATTTTTATTCATTTGCTAACATGGATGCTCTTGTGTTGAACACATACATTTGTTTTGCTATTTACCTAATGTGAGTAATGCTGACATATCTCATATGGAGTCATTTGGGTAAATAGCCAAAAAAAAAAAAAAAAAAACTATACAGCTAGCCCCATCTAGACCTATTTTCAGTTTCTTGAGAAACTTCATAGAGGTTTTCATAGCAACTGCTTAGATTTATAAACACCAACACTGTAAAGCTTTCATATTGTCCTAGCTTTGTTAGTGAATGCATTTCTAAATGGTGATCTGGAATATATTTAATGTATTTTTGATGGCTAATTAGATTAGATATTTTATTATCTTTATATTAATCTTCTGTCAGATATGTGGCTGGAAAAGATTTACTCCCATACTCTAGATGCTCTTATATCAATTCTTGCCTTTTCAGTGCAGAAACTTTTTTAAATTTCACAAGGAGAGTCCGAAGAGAGGCTCAGTGTAAAAGAGCACATTGTTCTCTCCCAGAGAACTCAAGTTTGGTTACTGAACCCACCTGGGTTACTTACAACTGACTGTCATCCCAGCGTCTGGGAATCTGATGCTCTCTTCTACTCTCTGAGGGAATCCATGCACATGTGACAAATACACACATAAAGAAAAATAAGTCTTTTAAAGAAAACCCACTCAGTTTTCACAGACACGTTGCAATGATGTAATTACATCAAATATGAGTAGTTTAAATACCAAAATCACATTTCTATTAAGATCTGTGAAGAAAATCATATTATGAATATAAATACGTGTGGAAACAATGGATGAGAATAGATATATATTTCAAATACCAATTAAAGCAAGGCTGGTGGTTAAAAATACAGGATAAGTTAAATTCAGACTAACTTAACTTACAGGAAGTTTCCTAATATGATAACAAAAAAATAATATATAGCATGATAATAGTCTTCAGTGTGTTTACAGGAAACAGATGGATTTCAAGATAAGATGAAATAAACACAGTTAAATAGAATGAAAATATTGTGTTTTAAGTTTATAATTCAAAATGGATAATTCAATACTCTCCCTTTTATTATTTGCTAAAACAATTAAGCCATAGGGTTGGGGATTTAGCTCAGTGGTGGAGTGCTTGCCTAGCAAGCACAAGGCCCTGGGTTCCGTCCTCAGCTCCAGGAAAAAAAAAAAAAACACCAAAAAAAAGGTCATGATTTATGCATACACATATATTAATACACATATATTAAATGCCAGGGGGTGATGGCGCACGCCTTTAATCCCAGCACTTGGGAGGCAGAGGCAAGCGGATCCCTGTGAGTTCAAGGCCAGCCTGGGCTACCAAGTGAGTTCCAGGAAAGGCGCAAAGCTACACAGAGAAACCCTGTCTCAAAAAAACCAAAACAAACAAACAAACAAGCAAACAAAAAAACAATTAAGCCATATTCTGGCTATAATATAGAAGAATTCAACACAAACCAATACAATCTAATTTGTATTGGTATAATAGCCCCCAAAATAACACCCAAATCCCACATAACAAGCACACACATAAAGTAAATTGAAAATAAATAATTTTCAACTTTTTTTTCATTTTATTTTGTCTGTCTGGGTGTTTATCATGCTAGTACATTTGCTAACCCTGTGTATTCAATATCCAAATAGGCCAGTGAAAGGTGACAGATCATGTGAAATTAGAGTTTAAGATGGTTATTATGAGCTGCATTGGTCAAACTTGGGTCCTTTGGAAGAAAAGCCGGTGCTTCTAACTGCTGACTCATCTTTCAAGCCCAACAAATAAATCATTTATAAAACAATCATGAGGCCCCATTGTTGATTTTTGACATTTTATCTTGAGAAACTGGAGTCTTGTTCAAAAAGCCCTTTCTTTTTTTTTTTTTTTCTTTTCTTTTTTTTTCGAGACAGGATTTCTCTGTGTAGCTTTTCACCTTTCTTGGAACTCACTTGGTAGCCCAGGCTGGCCTCGAACTTACAGAGATCTGCCTGGCTCAGCCTCCCAAGTGCTTGGGATTAAAGGCATGTGCCACCACCTCCCGGCTCAAAAAGCCCTTTCTTATTCCTGCAGTTTAAATTGTTTTATCTACTATTTGTTTTAAGAGTTCCAGAGTTACAGATGTTAAGTTCTTCCAATGGTTTATTTGGAGTTGATTTATATAAAGAACCCATTTCATTCTTCTGCAGAAGGGTATGTAGCTTTCCCTGGAATCATTTGATGAGGATGTTGTCTCTTTCCAATTATATCTTTTACACCTTGTCAAAAATTGGAAGACAGTCGTCTTATGAGCCTTTGTCTGGATCCTGTATTCCACTGACAGATCTTCATCTTGGATTTAGTTTCAGCACCACATTATGTTTTTGCTTCCTATACTGTCACTATGGCTTCGCAGTATAATGTAAATTCAGGTACAGAGATTCTTCAGCAGTGTCTTCTGCTCGGGACTGCTTTGGTGTCTTTTGTGCTTCCTTGAGAATTTTCAATTTCCATAATTATTTCTGGGAAGAATAGTGTTAGAATTTAGATGGGATTTCCATGGAATCTCTTGATTTTTTTTAATAAGTTAGACATTTTCAAAATACTAATTCTAGCAATTAATGCACATGAGAAATCTTTCCATCATCTACTGCCTTTTATTTCTGTAATTACTTTTAACTTTTTCATTGTAAAGATATTTTACTTCTTTGATAAGAGGTTTATTTTATGGTACTTAACATAATTATTATTTTTTCAAAGGAATAAAGGCTTATTTCGGTCTCATGGTTCCCCAGATTCCCGAGGTCTCAGCCCATGCTTTAGGGTCTTGTGTCAGGACAACATGGTCGTCAAAGGTATCATCACTATAGTTTGCCCTACTATCGGTTCTGCTATCTCTCAAAGTCTTCTCTATAATTCATCCAGAGATGTTAAAACAAATATCACATTAATGATATCCCCTACCCCACTGTATGGTTAATGAATTATGCAAAAACTTAGGTATTGCTTAATTTAGCTCCCAATTGCCCCCAAAATGCTCATGCTAAAAATTTGGTCCTCAGCTGTGTCACTTTTGGGAAGAGAGGCCTGGTAGACTTAAATGAGGTCATTGAATGTATAGTCTCAAAGAAGTCATTGCAGTCCTGTTGGATAATGTAAAAAGCCTTTCAGAGTATAAAATTTTGTTGCATTAAAAGCATCATATCCTGAGAACTTTTAGTTTTTCAAAAATAATTCTTTCTTTATACAATTTTCTTTGAAAAATTGACCTCTTTTTCATTGTCTCTATATTGAGATTACCCTTAGGAGCATCTTTTATTCTGTCTTTTAACCTTATGTTACTTGAAAAGATTTAGGACATTATTATTTGCTACATGCTTAGATACTTAATTGACTAATAACCTTGACATCATCTATAGTTAGTTCTAGCTTGAGATAAGTTTGGAGATAAAATATTTTCAATTAAATTCTCTAAGCAAGTATTATATAAATGCTTCTAGAAGTTATTGAAACAATATTAATTTTCTATTTGAAAAAATATGTTCTCTGGTCTAGTATAGTTTTCTTTCTAGCAATATAACTTTTATCTATGCTGGGACCAATCAGAGAAATACTTGAATAGTACTTGGGTGTTTTAAATTTTTTTTTCTTTTTTTTAACAACAATAACTACACATGTCATTATTGATCAATAATCTATTACTTCAGTGTGTATAGACTATCAATACAGAAGTGTTTAGTGGTAAAATATATTTCCTGTCACACTCTAATAATTTTATGGCTTTACCCTGAAACTACACACAGCTGATATTGTTATATACTTTCCATCAATGAGGCTGAGGACATCTTAATATGTTTAGAGTTTTGAAGTTTGATTTAAATTGGTGATGATGGGATATTAAACTTCATTTTTCTGAATCTGAAAGTCATTCATATTCCAAATCTTAATATTCACTATATAAATTTTAAATTATTTTTGAAATAAAAATTTCCATTTATCACCATCATGTTAAAAGAAATATATCATTTGTTTATTGAATTTTTATAAAGAATCAGATTAGATATATCATTTTATTTCAGTGCATTTATGTCAAATGTCTGGGAGTATCTATTTTGATCAATAACCATGAAATCTATTCAGTCACATGATTTTGACAAAGGAATAGATTTGATAAGTTTATTTGTTATTTAAAATAGATGTTATACTATAATTTTGAAATTAAAAATAACTATTAATTCTTCGGGAATTTTATATCATGCACCCCAACCCCACTCATCTCCCAGTCCTTCTGCATCTGCTCCTCACTCTTGAAGTGTGCCCCCAAAGGAAAACTAACAAAGCAATAACAACAATGGATAAAAATTAGAAAAAAGAAGAAACAATATTAACAAAATAAAAAACAAGAATATCAATTTCAATTAAAAAACCAACCAAAAAACAAACATGCAAACAAATAAAACAAACGAGAAAAACAAAGCAGCAATAAACAAAAAACCATTTTGCTCCTCTTTTTTTGCCTCTCCATTGCCTCTTCATTCATCTTGGTGGCATTGGGAGCTGCTGTGTGTCGTGCAGTATACCTCTTTTGTCCAAACAGCTTTTCTTGCAAAAGTTCATGCTGTAATGTGCTGCTGGTCATGTTCAAGGCCTCTGATCCTGGCACATTATTAATGTTAGACTCCAAGGGAAACACCCCAGACATCCTGCTGTTGCCCCAAGTCATGAAGACCATGTGGCCATGGCTCTGCAGGACAAGTCCCTTCATGCACTCTGGCATATTAGATAGGGTTAGATGTTGGGGTGTTCCATATCAAAGCCCTGGATGTATACCTATGTGGCTGCTGAGTTGGTCAGTACTGGCCAACTCTCCCACTTCCTTGGTGAGGGGTGGGGACATCTTTCCTAAGTAGTGGGTGCCAACTCTTGTATTAGGGGAGGGTCCAGCGTTTCCATGCTGGGGTCATCTGTGTCCATTATCTCAGGGCTGGAAGAGGACTGGTTCAGCTCTGGGATGCTCTTGTACTTTATCTCATGGTTCAACACAATTCACATGGGGCCCTATAGTAATATGGGCATTAGGCATCAACACACACCTCAGCTTTGGCAGGACCACATATCCAGTCATAGCTATCAAATTTTAAAATTTAAGATGAAAAAAATTCCAAGTACATATGGGTGTGTGCACTCTTGCATGTACTTTATATGAAACCTGCATAACACATGATTGAAAATGAATAATCAACATCAGTGTTGCCATTGATGTACTGAAGTACTGAAATGCATATGCATTGCTACCCTTCTGACATAGATTACATGTCACTAATATAACATTGATCATGATTATTAAATTTGGTGGTATTTTCCTCAAAATTTGAATGAGTTCCTGTCTAATCATAGAAAAATATCTCAAAAATACTATAAAACTAGATTGTTTTCAGTCATTACATAGCCCTATAAATTTAGCAAATTTTAAAACCCAGAATGAGCACAATTAAACATAAACAATACAATCTTTTAAAAGTTCCAAACAACTACAAATTATCATTTTTGAATCAATGCTATAATCAAATGCTTACTGCTGCAATCAATGCTGATTGTTTTACAGTGATCAACAACTGTTCCTTGTAATCACGTGACTTGCCTTCACTAGTCTACTACTCTGCATTTGGCAGGTTATTCAAAATGAAGTAATTGTTGTTTGCTAATGCATTGCCAGAGAAAATGAATATTTTTAGAGAATAATGCCTGGCATAGGTAACATTTTATAAAAATCACGTAAGAGTTTGTGATTCTCTTCTAGAATGAAATTTCCATAGATTCTTTCTGTTAAATTCCTAACTGTCTGTTCAAAAGAACCTCCAAAATCTTAAGTACGTGTCTTCTGCTTGGAGTCAAGAGAGTGAAAGGCAATACATCTTCTTCTCTGCCATCTATTCAGAGATTAATTCCATTAAATGTCTGGCTTCATAGTATTCTAAAGTATACATGGAGAATGTTTTTTTTGTTATTTTATTATTTTTTGTTATTTTATTTTTATCTGTTAATGGATATTTAAGTTATTTCCATTTCTTAGTTATTATGACTAGAGCAGCAATGAATATGACTGAGCAAGCATCTATAGAATGGGATGTTGAATCACTTAAGCACAAGCCAAAGAGTAGCATAGAGGGGTATAATTATTTTGGGCTTTTTTGAGAAACGAGAGCACTGAGTTTTAAGTGGCTATACAGGTTTGCAATCACATTACCAGTGATGTATTTATGAAGGGTCTATTTTCCTCATGTCCCCTTCAGCATTTGTTGTAGTTTGTTTTGTTGACCTTTGACATTTTGATTAGGCCATAATGAAATCTTCAGGTGTTTTGATTTGTGTTTCCTTCATTGCCAGAGAAAATGAATATTTTTAGAGATATATTTTAACCATTTTCTTCTTCTTTTGAGAACTCTGTTCAGGTTCATGGACTATTATTTTGAATGTGTATTTTTATTTTATTTTACTTTATTTTATTTTGACTCTTTGTTCATAATTCTGATCATCCCAGCCACTAGAGATAATTACATTTTTACCAGTCAGATGGAAAAATATCATTTGTAAAATCAGAAAATGGCATGGGGACATGGTAAAAGCAAGCCAATTATATGCAAAACAGTTACACATAATAAAATTATGGAAAATATCAATCATTAGAGATATTTCTTAAGATTAGTATGTTTTAAAGCTGCAATTACAAGGTTATTGCTACTAACAGTTGGCAGGTCACTTTATAATACTCATTAAATTTATGCTTACATTACTACTTCAATAATATGTTTCATTTTAAACTATATTTGTAAATTTAATGAGTATTGATAAAAATAAACCATAACCAGCACATGTAGTGATATGAAAACTGATGCAATTAATAACTTTGAGTAATTAGGGGAAAAACATCATTTAGAGCAAATTAGTAGTTAAAGATAAATATGGTTTTAGCAACTGCATTATTTTTAATTGATTTTAAAATTTTTTAAATTAAAATTTTTCTTTGAAAATTTTAGACAGATTTTTCCTATGATATTGTGCTCAAAATTTTCAATATATATACTATGACTAATTCTCTACCTTTGAGGAATGAAAAAGAAACTATTGTGTTATTAATTGCATTGAGCACATTTATCACTTGACATCGACTTAAGTATGAATAAGAGAGGATAATGGCAATGTGGAAATTATATGACTATAATTTCAATGCATTTTGATGATGTAGTTCTTGTTTTCCCAATTTTTTTGTAAGATAAGTATGAATAAAAGCATAATTGACATTGTAGGTAAATAAATGTATGTGGATACAAATTATAGATTCTTGCAAGTCAGAATTTTTAGCAAAGAACCATGTAATACTAATAAATGAAAGATATTACATAGAACCAAAAGTGACATTTTAAGTTGATGATCTGTTTGAACTGGTGATTCATTTTTGTAATCTATAGAAATAGTTTATAGTTATAAAGTTATAATAGTTATAAAGGGGCCAAGATATGTTAAATTCTAATGGTTGTAATTTTTTTCATTTAAAGACTTCCAATGGCTATAATGGGAATTTATTAATGTTCTGTGTAGGCTCCAAGTAGTAATGAAGGACGTAGTGAACTATCAGAAAGTTCTTGTTTATTCCAATAATGCAACATTTGGATAGAATTCTAAGATGTCATTAGGTAAAATATTCTCATTATGGTAATCATACCCAATACCAAGTTTTCACACATTTTCAATTGAGCACCACCTTGCTTTGTTTTGAGGAAATTTAGTACAGTATTAAATTGCCAATGAGATGCATCTTTTCTTCATGAAAGGGAAATTTAAACTTCACTCCTATGATTCCAATTCATGTACAGATATTGATTTCTAATTTGTTTCCTGAAGTTTTCCTAGTGTCAAAATGTGTCTGTCATGATGTGGAAAATATTTCTAGAGAGCAATTCAACAGGCAAAAAAATAAATCTGTAATCTCAATGATTTCACACATGCATGCTTATTTTTAATACATAGATATTGATTGTTCCTAGTCTGAAAAGATAGGTTTGAGGACATGTAGAGTGATAATCTATGTCCATTCAAGTAACAGAACAGTGAACCAGATTGATGTAACATGTTCAAATATCATTGATCAAAGACACCTGCATTTTCTTTAGGGAACAGCAGATGATGCCAACTGATCCCATGCCCGGGAAAGGGACAATGTGTGTTTACACTTATCTCTAAGTAGGCCTTAGTCTCCAGAGACAATTTCCTTTCCTAGAGTGTTCTTTATCATCTCTTCCCAGGATTGTTTCAGTAGCTTTGTCTGAATTGTCATTACAGCATTACAGACTGTACAAGAGGTTACATATCATTACCGTTAAAATAACATTTCTAAGTAGAAACAAGAGACCAATTGGATATTATCAATTTCTGTTTTTCTTCATAAGCTAAAAATGTGGGATGTACAATTATGTCATATTTTATCTGACTCTTCAAGAGAAAATATGAAGAGGGAGAGAGCAAGAGAATCTTAATTAATGCTCTTGCAATTAAGAAAATATTTTTTGTAAATTACTTAAATACTTAGTTGATCTGTATTTAGTGGTATCTACACTATGCTTTTTGTATTTTTTTCTGATATGTGACATTAAGAAAAATAATAATGATCAAAGGTAAAAAGGTGTTTTATCCAAAGGTAAATGAAAAAAGGTGAATTGAGACTGTTAGCTTATTGGAATTGGTAAACAGATAATCAAAACCATGGAGAGTTGAAGCATACTTCATAAGGGTGTCCATGGACATATGCTTTTCATTTCAGTGTGTAAGGCAAATGAATCTAAGAGGAGTCAAAACACAACAAACGAGTTAGGTGAGAAAAATTCATATCAAGCAACAGTCATGAAATGAGCTAAGTTAAAAGAACTACTATGTGCTTGTATTATATAGAGAAAGAGATATTTTACAGCATTTTTTAACTTCATCTCTCTCATACAGATTTGTATCATTATAATTCTCAAGTCCATGAGCTAGAGATCTACTTTACTTGAATTAAATATACTATTTAGGATGATAATAAAAAACGAAAACATCTTACAAGGTTGTGGGCTACCATATGATGTTTTTATTCAAGAATACATATAAATAACATACCTAAATCAGGATAGATATTTTAAGCTCCTGAAATATTGATCATCCCATTACGAAGAAAACTGAAAAATTCTTTCCTTAGCTTCTTGCATTAACTAGTGGCATTGCATTAAGTGAATGATATCTCTATCAGTAGTGCCAATTGCTCAACCTTTCCTGTGACTTCCCTTCTGTTTTCCATGTCTTTTGCCAGAATTCCTTTCTCAATGTATAAGCCAGCAAAATTTTTAGATTCCTCTCATGAATCATTTCACATGATTATTTTCTTCTTCTGCCTGGTGTGTTTTATCTAATTTTTATTGTTTCCAATCCCAATTGTCACAAATTACAGAATTTCATTTATTATAGCTGAATATAAGATACCACGTTTTTAATTGGTAAGACACTGATCTTTAAATACATCCTTTAATGAGTAAGCATAATTCCAAATTATTGTTTAACAAATAACTTCACAGACCTATATTAGATAAACTTGTTGACATATTGATGATAATACAATATATATTTCATGTAAAATTATCTCATTTTAAAATATTTGAATGCATATTCCTATGCATTACACTATACTATGAATGTAATATGAAAACATTTCAGGCAGATTTTTATGAAAGAGGATTTTTTAATACAATAATATTGACATTAACTCAAGCTTAGATGGGTAAAAAAAGAGGTGCACGTGTGTGTGTGTGTGTGTGTGTGTAGTGTGTGTGTGTGTGTATGAAGGATTATAATATATTCAATTGTTAAAGGCTGTGTGTTTAATGCAGAACAACACATTGAATGATTTTAAAGAGAATATGCTAAATTATATAGAAAGCAGTTTTCTTCACAGTGTGGTTCTCTGAACAGCAGCATTAACATTTCTGTTTATTATTCAGCAATAAAGAAGAACAGAATTATGCCATTTGCATAAGATGAATCATGTTAAAGGAACTATATGCGAAATTAAGCCTTAAAGGAAAACAGGCATGGAAGTAGAAGGGGTTTATTAAGAAGAGAAAGACAAATAGGACAGACTGGAGTCAAAAGAGGGTAAATGAGGATGAATCTGATTAAATTGTGCACAAACATGCAAAATGAAACTGTGCATAAAATTAATACACAATACTAAATTTTTATTTTAAAATGTATAACGTCATTTCCACCTAACATCCAATGAACCAGTAACATGGGAGTAGAATTTTCAAGTGTCTCTAGTAACTGCTGACTTTAAGAGCTCTTGAGGTGATAAGATATTTAAAGCTTTTTAAATGATCTAATAGGGAAGCTAGTAAGAGTTACTCAAGGAAGGAAGGAGTAAGCTAAGTTATTTTGGGGATAACGTTTTCTCTAGATTCCTTAGTGAGTCTTACCTTACAATTAGTTTTCCAAAATCAAGTGTTTTTAAACTCCCAAAACATGTCAAGTTTCAAAATATATGCAGTTGGGAATGTGAAGTTCTGACTTCTTATTCCTAGAAATACCCAACTGTCCCTCACTAATCTTTATAAAACCTTGCCCTACTTCCCTTCATTGAAAAGCCCTTTCTCCTTTGAGTATTGCCTTACACACTGCCTTTCCAGAGTTGCCCTCCCTGGCAATTAATTAAAAAATAGGACAATCCCACAGTATCATTGGCTGCTATTGAAGGTGGGCTGTGTAGTACTCAGAACATGTTATTTGAATATTGCTAAATATAATTCTTCTCTTTGTTTTTTTTTTTCTTTTGAAACTCCACTAGATGTTAAAATCCCTGAAGATGGTCATTATGTAGCATGATTCTCCATCACAGATATAACTATAATCATATAGTTTGCCTGGCACACTCTAAGCATTTTTACCAGAAAGACATATAAAAATCCACTAAGCCTCTGTTTAAAACAATCTGAATGATCTAATATCAAGCTATCTAGTTTACCACAGGATTTTTCTAAAGCTTAATGTTTATTTAACCAAAGTTAAATATGTCATTTTTTAATGTATGCATTGTAATGTCCCTACCTGTCATTTCCATCATCTCACAAATTCATCTATAAAGTTATGCATCTTGAAAGATTTTATTTGGGTAGAATTTGAGATTTTGAATGCATTGCATATGACAAGTTTTATAAAAATGACATAAATGTTCATTTTGGTGACTTAAAAAAAACTTTCCTGCATTTCTAAAATCTCTTACAAAATTTAAGAGTTCATATTCTAAAATCAATGGAAAAGATATCTTGGGAGTGATGATATCAATTTTATTTTTTAATTGGGATTCTCAGAATAAATCATCTCAATTTTTATTATTCTTGTTTCTTTTTTAATAACTACATTCATTTTCTTCAAAAGGAAATGAGGTTTATGAATATGCATGTCCATGGGAAAATACATCAGCGGAAGCTATTCAATTTAAGTAGATTACTGTTGTCACTTTGAGTTGGTTTCACTTCCATCTAAGTGATTGACAGACTTGGCCTCTTCTGCTTATAGCTCCTGACACATCTCTACAAGTTTCAGTCACTATAATGTAGTGACCTCAGCTCAACTTCCACATGAACTTTATAAGTGAAAACACTCAGATTGTGCAGTTGTGAATAAAAATAAATTTGCTTTGCAGGGAGTTTGGCCGTTGGAAGGTAAATAACCTTGCAGTTGAAAGAAGAAATTTCCTGGGCTCTCCTCTGCCTCTTGCCCCTGAATTCTTCCGCAACATAAGACTTTTGGGACGGCGACCTACACTTCAACAAATCACAGAAAACCTTATCAAGAAGTATGGGACTCATTTCTTGCTATCTGCTACTCTGGGAGGTAGGAGCCTTTGAAAATATCTGTGTTTGTGTTTGCCTGTGAATAAAAGTGTATATTCACTCTAGAGGGTCACTTAATCCATATCACTACTGTAGACTCTCTTCATTATCAAAAATGTTGATGAACTGATCACTTAATGCCTTCTATAATATTCACACAATTGAAAAAGATGAGTGTACCAATACACATGAAATGTGTGTATAGTTGTGACAATCTATTATACAAAGTGATATGATAAGTCATGTTTAAAAAAATAAATAGCTTCAATGCAGGTGAAAATCATTACTTCTGGTAACAGAGAAAAGAAATGATTTCCAAGAATAAGTGGTAACATTCCATGTTTTTAAATTCTACTCTTTTATTAGTCTGTACTTGACTTATGATTATGGGAAGGATAAAAATATCATAGCTGATTGATAATATTTCAAAAAGATAAAGACTTTGGATTATTTCTTAGGTTAGTGAAGTTAAGAAACCTATGATTAAGCCTGGTTAAAAAAAGGATTGATACTGTAATTCGGATTCAGAAACTTAAATAATTCTGAGGGACTTCAAGGAGATAATTAAGAAAGAAAATATGACATTGTCACAAAATACTTTTCAATCTTCTATTTCTCTATATGCAATTGTATATGTGTCTTCCATGAGCTCTGTAGCTTCCAAGTAATGTATCAAATAGTACCTGATACTCCTGATTCTACTGAGACTGGCAGGAAAATGTGGACAAAGAGGCTGAGGGAAGAATTTGTGTTTCCTTGTCAGCTGCTCCATGAATTTACAAAAGGTGGCTGGGTTGATCTTGTCAAGGGAGCGATGCTATGGAAGACTGCTTTCTTCACAGGTCTCAGCATTATAGGATCAGTCTTTTCTGTTATCAGCCCCAAAAACAAGTCAGTCAAAAATTCAGACAATTAATTATTTCAGAATATATTCCATAAGAAACTCTGTCTTCGCCTTGTAGGTGAGATACTTACACCAAGTCATCACATATATGAAAATCTCCAAAATTTATCAGAGCATTCTTCTGTGGTCCATCCTTCATGCAGGGTATTTGAAAACCTGAGCCACTATATTATCTCTCTTCTAGAGGGAATCCTAGACTTAGCACTTATGTAGAATCTCAGCTTACTGTGCTTTATAAGTCCCAAATATCAATTCCAGTGCTAGTTCGCATCTCAAACATCATGTCTGTCTCTTCCTAACATATTTCTTTTAATTTAAGTGACTTTTAACTTGCTACTTAAATGTGTTTCAGAGGCTATCAAGGCCAACCAAGAATACAGCAAAACTTTATTTTCTGTACTATATTATCATCATATTTTGCCTTGTTCATAGAATTTATACTTATTCAAAAATACTGTGTTTGTTTGTAGAATGGTTTATGACCTCTTTCCCTCTTCTTCAAGACAAAGACCTTGACTGCATGTGTCATTCTTTCTCTTGGTTATAATAGATGTTGGCATAATATAGGCTTTGATTAAACTGCTGTTCAATAAATGACTAGGCCAGGGACCAAGATTCCTGAGTTTCTGACAAATGTAAAGGTTTATGATGACTACAGACAATATTGGAATTCTAATCTTGAATGAAAAGAAACATTCAAAAAACACTAAAACAAATGAATTTCATAAAGGTTCATAACTGAAGTGAATTAGGGTCATAACTAAAGGCAGATATTTAAAACATAAGCAGATTGGAAAAGGATAAAGCCCTCTTACATTTACAGCATGGCATTCTACCATGTCATGTCATGACAACACTAAAAGTGCAGAATGTAGGTGGTAGGCACAAAGAGCAGGCTGCTGTATGTGGATACAACTTCCCTACTCCTTTTATACCGGTGAGTATTAACCAAATAATGAGATGTAGACGACAAATATATGCTAAGTTCCTTCTATGTCCTTATTTAAATAGACTGAAAACACCGAAATCTCTTTATTAATCTTTATGATTGTGAAATTTATTTTATAGTTAAGGAGAGAAGAGCATCTGAATGGAAGTCATACTAAGACTTCTGTGAATGTTTGAAGGTCCTTTAATAAAGTATATACCTCAATTTCATCATGTGTGGCATTTCAGTTTCTGCAATTATCAACAATTATGATTATGTGCAACCTTTGTCTATTTTGCTTTGTAATGGCAAATACTATAAATATAATACAATCTGAAGAGTAAAGGTAGCATTGTTTATATAAATGACTGCTTTTAATAAGTTGAATAAGTTAAGACACATATAAGGCTTCATTACCTTTATCAGTGAAGCAGTGTAACTAGAAGAATTTCCATCAATAAAATAAAGTTTACAAGTATGCAAAAGAGAAGTATATGTGCCTTGCATGGAAAATTTCTTAACACGTTGTTCAAATTTTGCTGAATTTTTACATAATTGTTTTATTATTTTTGTAATAATAACAGAATATTTTGTCTTTCTTGCACTGTTTGTTTTTGTTGTTGTTGGTGGTGGTGGTAGTGGTGTTTGTGGTGGTGCTGCTGTTGCTGGTACCCACTGGTGTCTATTAGTGGTGTTTAAACCTTTCATGGGATTAAGCCAATTGGTGGATTAACTTTTCCAATTACAGCAGGTTATGTTGGTATTTATACATGCCACATTATCTTCCATAAAATATTACAAATATTCCCAATAGAAACTGTAGCTGGAGTTATCTCCAGTCCCAGCTGGGCCCACAGCCATTCAGACTCAAATAAACATACAGACGCCTACATTATTTAAACTGTTTGGCCTAATGGCTCAGGCTTCTTGTTATCTAGTTCTTATATCTTAAATTAACCCATTTCTATTCATCTATATATTGCCATGTGTTCTGTAGCTTTACTTGTGTGCCTGTTACATGCTGCTCCAGGACAGCGGGCTGGCATCTCCTGACTCAGCATTCCTGTTCCCAGAATTCTCTTTTCTGCTTGTCCCACCTATACTTCTTGCTTGACTACTGGCCAGTCAGTATTTATTTATACAGAGCAATAGCCACAGCAAGAAACTATTAACACCAATGAATGGATTAAATAAAATTGCATGATCCAAAGTCAACATAGAATTGGCTATTATAAAATAAACATGTGTCTGAAAAATAAAGCAAGACAATTCAATGCACAAAATAAATATACTAAAATATTTAGGAATAAATTTATCCAATGACTTAAGAAAATCTATCAGGACAGCTATAACACACGGATGATAATAATTTAATCAAAACAAAGCAATCAAGAGTAAATCTATATTTTTAGATTAGAGGAACAAAACATTCTAGAATATCCTTTCTGCTTTAATCAATTCCAGACTCAGTGAAATCTCTGCCCCACCATTAATGCCATTATTGACAGAAAAGAAAAAATAAATCTTAAGATTTGTATGGAAGTAAAGAAAGCATTCAAAACATATAAAGCTATTTTGACACTTTGAACAGCAATAATACACTGAACAGCAAGCAGTACAACTTCCTGATCCACAACAAAGTTCAAAGCCATGATCATTCATAATGAAGGCATTTTCTCTCAGTACTGTGTGTGCTTCATTTATGTGAAAGTCCTGTTCAAGCATTCCCTTAATTTCATTGAATTGGAATCACTAACCTTACCTTACCATCATAGAATAACTCTTGAATGTAAAGATCAAGGCATTTTCCATTCTAATGATGCTTTCTCTAAATGTTACCTGCAGATTCTTTCAGTACTTTCCACTTGATAGAGTTAATAATTGAGTTGAATTAAGTGAAATTATGAAGAGGGTTAAGCATATATGCTCTCTTCCATTTACAGTAAACAATGACAATTTTAAATTGGCAGCCATTGTAATTGGACTCAACCTATATTGCTTTTCTCTCTGTCCATTTGCTTCAGATATTTTACCTGATCAAGGATGCGACTATCGTATTCTGTTTTTAAGAAAACTTGAGATTTATAATAATTAACTTAAACCAATTCCCTTTGTACTTTTTCTTCTCCTTTTCTACCTTAACCCTTTTAAAATATTAAGGATAATTGAAATATCATCAGCACACTGAAGGTTCATATATCAGCAAATTTTTAAACTAAAAATGTAAATATATTATTTTATGACATCCAGAATATTCACCAAAATGAAAGCATTTTGAAAAAATAAGTTGACTTTAAAATATTCATTGCCAATATTAAAGACATGAAAAGAAATAAGTGAAAGATTTTTTCCCCAGAATTACCTAGGGCATCATTCTATTGACTTAGGTATAAAATCTGGATACTCCATTTGAAGCCTTTAATAAGATATTGTATGATAGATAAAACTGTTGATTGAGTTATCTTTCTTCAGAGAAAATCCACTATATAAAAAACCTCCTTTAACATGTTTCATTTTCTCAGTGTGTTTTATTTTTATTGGTTCCAGACTGTTCATCAATGTGGTAATGCTACTTGCTGTTATTTTGAACAATGTTGTCTAAATCTCATCACTGTTTAAATTTCTAAAATAGGCCATTTATTTTAAAGAATCTATACTTTAAAAGATTACACTGCTTGGAGGTATTGATTTCCAGCTATGGAATGAATATATTTCATGACTGTTTTGTTTTCCATTTTATTGTATTATAATATATAACAAACTCAGAAATAAGAGTGTATCTCTGTAATGTATATGGAAACATAAAAATAAGATATGAGGACAAAAAGATGAGCTTAAAATTGAAGGTATTGACTTAATTAGAGAGGCAGTAATTTAAAATATTATTAGATGTGATTTCTGGTTTCAAGTGTTCAAGTAAAACAATTAAAAGTATATCAAAATAATAATTATTTGTATAAAATTGTTATATCATATATGTACAATAATTTTAAATGAATCTGATTGATATTTTCAGAATTTAATGATTTGTTCAGTTAGAGTAGTACTAGAATGCTGCAATTAAGTCTATGTTCTTAACCACATTCATGAAGTGAGAAAACAAGTTATCGTTGATTTTTCCTACAACTCCTGTGCAAAAGGCAGAGCTATAACACAGTTACTCCCAGCTCCTTTGCATCAAAAACCTTTATTTCATTGTTTTATGAATTTATGAAAATAATAAAAAGAAGAAGTTAAAGAAACAGTATTTTTTATTGATTCAATCTGTGTGCATATGGGGGCAATTAGTTTTGTTGCTATATTGTGTACCCTAATAAACTTATCCGGGTATCAGAGGACAGAGCCAGCCATTAGATTAGACATAGAGGTCAGGCAGTGGTAGCACACGCCTTTAATCTTAGCATTTGGGAGACGAGATTCATTGGGATCTCTGTGCGTTCAAGGCCACACTGGGAACAGATCCAGGCGTGGTGTCACATGCTTTTAATCCCAGCACTAGTTGAGTATAGAGGTCTGGAGGTCTGTACAGACAGACAGGAAGTGATAGAGCTGGGCAGAAAGAAGTGATGTAGCTGGGTGGAGAGAATAAGAAAGATGGCAGAGCACAGAAAAGTATATAAGGTGTGAGTATACAGGAAGTAGTTCTGTTGGGCTGAGGATTTCCTAGAGGTAAGAACTTGTGGCAGGCTTGTTCTCTTCCTCTGATCTTTCAGCTCTCACCCCAATATCTGGCTCAGGGTTTTTTTTATAAATAAGAACATTTAGCAATTCATGTTACAATGACTGTGTGTGTGTGTGTATGTGTGTGTGTGTGTGTGTGTGTGTGTGTGTGTGTGTGTGTGTTTGTGTAGGTTTGTAAGTCCAAATACTATTCCCATCATCAGTGGTCAGAAGATTGTCTGGTCTGTGTAGTTAGTGATACAGGTAGTAATTAATTGCCGGACACAGGCTGAGAATCAAAGTCAGGTTCTCAGTAAGAGCAACAAGCCCTATTAATGACTAAGTCATCTAGACCTCCCCAATAAAATTACTTTTCTAACTTCTATATTATTAATAGTATCAAATTTTATTTTAGGAACTGATAGATGTGTTGCTTTATATTACTTTAAAACAACTTTTAATAGATTTGGTTCTGGATGATGCACAATGTAATTTCCAGTACAGACATCATTTTGAATGTACATGTTCATTAAAAGCCACAATTAAATACTTACCAAATAACACTACATTTTTTTCAGTTGCAAGTCCTTGTGATTTTTTCTAAAAGAAATTCTTGTGCATATGTAGTTTTGTTTGCATATTACAAAACCTCATTTTTATAGCACTTAATTTTACTTGAAAACAAACAGTGTTTTCTTCAAAGATGAATTGAAAATGTATATGTATTATCCATAACATTATTGACAGAGCAAGTATTATTATTTATTTATACTATCCCAATAAAAAATGAAGTGTGACTACTGATATCATTTTAATAGTTCACTTTGACTATTTTCTTTATGTATGTGTGTTAAAGAAAGATTAGAAATAGTAAAATGAAGTTTTGGTAGAATAATTATTAGTGTTTCTTTTCTATTTTTTCATTCCCATAAATTTTAAAACTTAAATATTCTTTTTTAAGTTTAGAAACAGTAAATTTTCACTTTTTCCCTGTGAAGAGTATTCCATATAAAGTATCCACAACTGTAATTCTTTGTCATATGCCACCTTTTCACAGTCAATTAACACCTGTCACCATTTTTCCAGCTGGATCTCTTCTATGGAAGTGTAAATTGCTGTTACTTTAGTTAAAATGTAACATAATTGAGTAATAAACTAACTGAATATAAAAATCATATCTTAAAGAAATATGAATAATTATTTAAAAATGGGAGAAACTGCCTCTATGGGGATATCAATTTTGTAATGAAGAAAAATAGCAAGGAGAGAATCACAGATATGTTCTGATGTATGTGCACTGGGCATTGTTAATACAGAATACAGCAGATGAGGCAAAGGACATAATCTTTATGGTTAAGACATGGTATTCACTCATACTTCCTCTTTCTCTTAGTCTTTCCAATTTCTCTGATATTCAAAAAGAAAGGCCAGAAATTAAAGAAATAAGTTTTAATTTTTACTGTTTGCAAGACAATTATCTACTAAAACTATTAAAAGACCATGCTTAAATAACAATGATGATAAATATAATGGAGTACATTGAAATAAATTTTTCCATGTTATCTGTTTTTAATAACAGTTTTCTTTGTAATGAAGGACTAGATGAAAGTTAAGAGGGAGACTACCTGTCATTTGAGTATAATTTTACTCAGCTTTCCTTATACAGTACATCAATAAAGTAGATCAATCATATGCACATTTTTGATTAATTTATACCTGCTATCTATGACGAAGCATAAGACCTAAGTGTTTCCTGCAACAGCATCACTTGAGTGGTTAATGAAGACAACCATTTCTTTAAGGATTAGTCTTTTTGTGACTAAGAATCTCATGAATGGAGAGTGGGTCAACAGTGTTGGAGCTTGGTAGAAATGCAGAATTACAGACTCAGTCCCAGATCAATATAACAACATTTACAGGTGACTTCAATGCACATTGAGTTTGAACAACACTGTTTGTAGTGGCTGACTAAATTAGAAATGCACTCAAGTGTTCCAGAAATCTGGCTTCTGAGAATAAATATATAGAAAGAATAGGAGGAGTTCTGAACCAAATATGAAAGAAACGTACAAACATCTTCATTTTTTGTTGATTTGAACTGGCTTCAAAATTAGAAATAGTTTAATCTTCTTTCGGTCAGTGGAGATTCAATGCTAACTAACCTTGAGCTATGTCCAATTACTTTTTTCATTTATTTGCACTATAGGGAGCATCATGCTATTTGAGCAATTTAATGATAATAGATTTGTATTTTTTGGGGGGGGGATAACTGTTAATGATCATAAGGCCAGTTGCTTTACTTTAGAGTGTTTTGGGAAACATTTTTAATTTTTGCTATGTAAGGTTAGCATTTTGTTTTCTACAACATGATGTAACTGTTGATTAGTATTAGGCCAACACATCTGTATTTCATCTACAGTCTTGATGTATAAACATAGTTCTGCTTTTTGCAAGAAAATATTTTAAGGCTGTTTATTTCTTATTACTTTTGTTTCTGAAACACTCTTCCTCTTTTTATTAGAAAGTGGGGAGCAGCTACCATGTTACACACCTTCACTGTGTTGAGTAAGATAATTCATGAGAACAAAATGCAAAGGCCAACTAAACATAAGTTCAAAATTGGGGTGTTTCTACCTGTGTAGAGTTTCTAATCATATAGCATTTTTAATAAGCAAAATTTGCATCAAAACAAAGATACATCACAATAAGGCCTCCAGTATGAAGATGTTGAAGGTGGTTAGATTTATTTGCCCTCTGTGGTTATAATTTATTTATTTATCTGAAATGTAGTACAATAATGCAGTAACCCTGGAACTGTACCAATCACAAAATGAATAAAAACATGGCCAACCAGAAGAGTTAGAATCATTATACATGTATTAACAATTAAAGAAAATGTTTCTATGAATTTGAGAGAAAACAAGGGAACAACATGGGGGGCGTGGAAGTGGGGAAGAGGAATAGAAAGGAAATAGGTGAGACACTCTTGTGGAATATTACTTTAACTATGTAAAGTTGTGTCACATTTGTATCCTGCCTTTGTTTATTTATGTAAAAGTATGTTGCTATTTCACCTTGCCTGCCTAAGATATCTGATCAGTCTAATAAAAAGCTGAATGGCCAATAGCTAGGCAGTAGAGAGAATTCTCTCCTGGCAGGCAGGGAGAATAAAGAGGAGAGAAGGGAAGAGAAGGGAGTCGAGAACAGAGAATGAAGGAGAAAGAAAGGGAGATACCTGGGGCCCGCCAGGCAGCCTCCAGACAGACAGACACAGAGTAAGACATACAGAATAAAAGAAAAGTGAAAAGTCCCAAGGCAAAATATAGTTGAAGAGAAACAGGTCAATTTAAATTATAAGAGCTAGTGGCGCATGCCTAGGCTAAGACTGAGCATTCTTAACTAATAATAAGTCTCCATGTCATGATTTGAGAGCGGGTTGGTAACACAAAAGAAAGCCTGCTAAAATGTACTTTGTCTTAGTCACTGTGATACTGCTGTCAAAGAAACCATAGTTATAATAGAAACCATTTCACTGGGGCCTTGGTTACAGTTTCAGAGGTTTAGTCCATTATAATCATGATGGGTAATCTGTGGCCTGCAGGCTGATCTGGAGCAGTAACTGAGAGCTACTGCCTAAGCCGTAGGCAGAGAGAGAGAAACTCTAGGTTTGGCATGGGGTTTTGAAATTTCACCCACCCCCAGTGACACACATTTTCTCCAATGTGGTCACACCTCTTAATCCTTGTAATCCTAATAGTGCCACTCCCTGAACTAAAGATTCATTCAAATATATGAGCCTATGGATACCATTATTATGCAAAACAACACATACTTACATTATACATTTAAAAAAATATGTAATAAAGATATAAAAACTCCAGAAACCAGTGGATTAAAATTTGAAAGTTTGTAATGGTATCTGCTAGTGGTTGTGAAAACCCCATGGCTCTCTTTGATTTTTCTTCTCATTTTGAAAGTTAAGTAGAAAACTCCATTTAGATTGACCTGTCTTCTGAGAGAAAATAGGAGAAGAGTGGTACAATTTCTCTATGCTTGTGAACATTTGCCCTGCATGATGACACACACCTGGTTCACTTTATATCTGTTGATCAATGCTCTACCTTTCAATAACATAAGTAACAGATTACTCTCATATGCTGTTTATAGATCTCAGCAAAGTGTCAGTGATCCACATGTGGTTATTTGTCACCACTAAAATAATAAATTATTGCATAGTAAAATACAATGTGTTGAATTATTCTTATTGATTTAAACCTAGGACTCATGTAAATGAAGGATTTTTTTAATGTCAGATTATAATTACAAAATTTCTCCTTTTTCTTTCCTCCCACTAAACCCTACCACATACTCCTCCCTATACTCCTTCAAATTTATGACCTCATTTTTCACTTTATTATTTCATGTGTGTATGTATATGTATATAAATATATCTATTCCTAAATATAGCCTGTTCAGTCCATACACTGTTATTTGTGTGTGTGTTTTCATGGACGGCTATTTAGTACCAAAAAAATTCAATTGCTGTGCTCATATTTCAGGTATATGAGTATTTACCAACATGTACGCTTACCTGGTACCTATGGAAGCTAAAAGAGGGTGTTAGATTTCTGAAACTGGAATTAAGAAAGATTGTAAGTTGCCATGTGGGTTCTGGGAACTGAACACATGTCCTTACAAGAGCAGCAAGTGCTCTTAACCAGTTAACCATTTCTCCAGACATTTTATGTAATTTTATTCTGTTAATTTCTGTTCAAATTTTTTAAGAATATTACTTCTACTACTAAAAATGAAATATATATAAATGAAAATTGGCACAAACCAAGTGAAAAGCAAATAGAATCAAAGGTCTTTAATTTCTATTTCTGTTGGAGTTAACAGAGCTGAGTTGTCTATCAAGACAGGAAAACTAAAAACAGCTGAAAAAAGCCATGTTTCAGAAGTGTATAAAGCTTTCAGCTAATCATTGCTATAATATCAAAGTTGTGATATGGTTTTGTTTTATTTCTCTATGTTTCACATTCTCCATGAAAGAATGTTCAAATTGGGTTTTTAATGTCCAAAAACTGTCACAGAATTTCAGTTGCCAGAGACAGGTGCATGGTTTCCACATGGAAAATTAAGATCTTTTTCTATCTGCAATCGTTTATGGTTTTCATGTTCTAGCAGACTTGGGATGCTGGTGTATCACTTCCAAAAGCACAAGCCATATTTTCAATATGTGACCACTCATCTTGCTTATAGATAGCAGCAGGTTTAAACATATATTTCTAAAACATTTGTATAATTGGATACTTGTGAGAAATTTTTAAATTGAGGATGTAGCCTTCTTTCTCAAGTCTTTGTATAACTATCTCAAATGATTTGAGTAACATAAAAATTGATAAAACTTGGTAGTTGTTCATATTTTTAAGCCTTTAATCCCAACACTTGGGAAGCAGAGCCAGGTGGATCTCTGTGAGTCCTAGGCCAGTCTGGGCTACCAATTGAGTTTCAGGAAAGGCACAAAGCTACACAGAAAAACCCTATCTCAAAAAAAACCAAAAAAAAAAAAAAAAGATTAAAAACAGGTGTCTTAGGAAGAAAAAAATTGTTGTTTATTCTCTATAAATATTGATGGTTATTGGAAATGTAACATACTAAATGATTTTTAGCATAAGCTGGATAACATCAAATAGATGTTTGAAATATTATAAACAATAAATTAGTACAGATTTAGAAAAGTATAGCAACTTACATTGAGATCTAAGCTGGTTCTCATATTTGACTTAAGGAGAGTCTTTTACATACATGAATTAATATCCTATTATGAAGAAAAGACAAGTAACTTGTAAGTGGGTCATCTTTATCAGACTATTAAAAACCCACCACTATTTTTAAACACCCTAAATATTTTGATAATAAAAATACCCTAGGTAATAAAAATGATTGAGTCTAGATTCCTGTAGTAAAACAATCAGTAATATGAACTTAATATGAATATATAAGGTTTTCATTGTGAAGTACAATAAAACTAAGGGGAAAAAGAGAATAAACTAATATTTATTATATTCATTTTTTTCTCTACCAAGGGCAGTAGAGAATTACATCGTTTAATGTTCCTAAGGAATTGAAAGAAGCTATTACCTCTTATTTGAAACCAAGTGCACTAACAATCTATGCAAGTTTAATAACATATCAAGATCAGCAAGAGGAGGACAGTAAAGGATAAGAATTTACCCAGCATATATGATAGCAAAATTATTCATGTACCTCTCAATATATCATATTGTCTTTATAATTTCTCATTTAAATGGTCCAAATTTGAATAAATTGTAGAATTACTAAACATATAAGTATACTAATATGTGCAATATTTATAATTTATTCTTATTTTATGACGTATTTGTTGATTTTTTCAGGTTAGAAGAAAACACAAATATCTGTGATTATTTACAATAATGTAATAAAATAAAGGAATTTATTAACTCTTCCTTAGATGGAAAATGTATATTCTTCTTGCTTGTTCATTTCTGTTCCACATTTCTTTATGCTCATCTCTTTTAAATGTACAGTATTCTGTATGTCATCACTCACATTAGCATATGTTGAGTCATTCTATCTAAAACAGCAGTTACTGTGTCTTGCTATGTGTTGTTTTAATTTTGTGTGGGACAGAATATTTGGTAAATAGTCTTAAATCAGTGAACATTAGTAAAGTTTTAAAAGTGTATGCTCTTTCTGCTGTCTAGAGTAAAAGATGATTGGAATTTTATGAGAAAGTAGTCAATAGGATAGATTTTCTTTTCACCTGAAAAGCAATGACAGAAAAAAAATCTTAGAAATGCAAATTTAGAGAAAGTATATTCTGCATATGGGCACCAACTCTAGGACAGGGCTAAAGAATTTATTAAAAGAAAAGTAGAAAGGCAGGCATTATTCATAAAAAAAGACTTACATTACTAAAAACACTTTGGCTTAAAAGAATTTTTGTTTTGTTTTTCTAAACATGATATGATTCAACCTGTTATATTTAGGAATATATTTGAATAGATAGATAGATAGATAGATAGATAGATAGATACATGCAATAACAGTGAAAAATAGGCCATAAACTCAAAGGTGGAGTATATAGTATAGTTGAAAGGAAGGAAAGCGAAGGAATAAATGTTGTAATTATGATCTCAAAATAAACAAAACAATATGAAAATAATTTTGGTGAGTGAAACACATGAATAAGGCAGCAATTTTACAATTCCTAATATATTTTACTCACATACTAATCTGGCTACAAATATCTTTTCTTACATGTTAATGTTATTCAAAAATAATTTCTATGTATAAGAAAATTAAATCTTAATTTATAATTTGTCATCCAGTTACTAAATTGAGGCCATGCTTAGAACTCAGTGGCTAGAACATATACATCAGAACAACCCTATGCTGTTCTACTGTTCTAAAATCTGGTAAAAGAATCTCTCCTAGTTTTTAAATTATCTTTTCTCTCCCATAACATGTGACTTTCAATTAATGTTTGAACAGGTCCAATAAAAAGAAGCTTGCAAGCAGGTTGGGAAAATGTCTCAGCAGTTAGTAGATGGTACAGCTCCTGAAGAAAATCTGTGTTTATTTCTTAGTTTCCTGGTTGTGTGACTCAAACACCTAAAAGTCTAAATCCAGAGGATCACCTTTGTGTGTAAATAAACCTTGCTCTTAACATGTTTTCAGTATCTAATCACCATAATGAGTTCTGGCCAAAGAATCCTTCTGTCTAAAATTTCCTCTGTTAAATTCTCTTGCTTTCTCTTGAATTAAACAATTATACTTTTTTAAGCCCTTTCCTTCAAATTTTCTACTCCTGTTCATCAAATTAAAAGAAATGTGCACATATTTACACACTCCTTTTTAAACTACTTGTTAAACACCCTTTTCTCATTATTTGTATGTATGTGCAGATGTGGTCTGCACTGCTTTTCTAGAGTACAGTGTATTATCTCTACTATATATCACCAGTGTACTCAGTTCCTAGTGATGAACATTTGTCTTATTTCTGGTTGGAGCAAACTAGGTTTCCTAGTGGTTTTACCCAGCAGGACTGCATAAGAGATTGATTGGAATAATGGACCTGAGTATCAGGTGTTTGTAGGGTCTACACTTGACTGTAACTAGCAAGGGGGAGGACTTTTGCTCCACCCCTTGGCGTTGTTTTTTTTTTTTAATTTTATTTTATAGCTAATTTAATTTTACATATCAGCCACGGATTCCCCTGTCCTCCCTCCTCCCACACCTCAGCCTTCCCCCCAATCCACCCCCATTCCCACCTCCTCCAAGGCAAGGTCTCCCCTGGGGAGTCAGCCCAGCCTGGGAGACTCATTTGAGGCAGGTCCAGTCCCCTCCTCCCTGAACCAAGGCTGACCAAAGTGCCCCAGCATAGGCCCTAGGTTCCAAAAAGTCAGCTATGCACTGAGGACAGGTCCAGGTCCCACTGCCTGGGGGCCTCCTAAACAGTTCAAGTTAATCAACTGTCTCACTTATCCAGAGGCCCTAGTCAGTTCCATGCGGGCTCCTCAGCTATTGGTTCGCATTTCATGTGTTTCCACTAGTTTGGCTATTTGTCCCCGTGCTTTTTCCAATCATGGTCTCAATATCTCTTGCTCATATATTTCATCCTCTCTCGCGCCAATTGGACTCCTGTAGTTCCACCTGGGGCTTGGCCGTGGGTCTCTGCATCTGCTTCCATCAGTCACTGGATGAGAGTTTTATCATGACAGGGTGTTTGGCCACCCGATCACCAGAGTAGGTCAGCTCAGCCACTCTCTCGACCGTAGCCAGTAGTCTATAGGGAGGTATCTTTGTCAATTACTGGGGACCTCTCTCTAGCACTCTGCTTCTTCCTATTCCCATTGTGGTCTTCAGTTATCATGGTATCTCTTTCCTTGTTCTCCCACTCTGTTCCTGATCCAGCTGGGACCTCCGTCTCCCCTAAGCATTCTTTCCCATGACACTTGCCCTCCATTACCCCACCCCATCCCCAGTTTGTTCATGTAGATCTCATCCATTTCTCTGTCATTGGGTGATCCTTGTGTCTTTCTTAGAGTCCTCTTTACTAGGTAGCTTCCCTGGAGTTGTGAGTTGCACTCTGGTTGTCCTTTGCTTTACATCTAGTATCTACTTATGAGTGAGTACATACCATGTTTGTCTTTCTGAGTCTGGGTTACCTCACTCAGGATGATTTTTTCTATTTTCCATCCATTTGCCTGCAAACCTCATGATGTTATTGTTTTTCTCTGCTGAGTAGTACTCCATTGTGTATATGTACCACATTTTATTCAGTTGAAGGGCATCTAGGTTGTTTCCAGGTTCTGGCTACTGCAAATAATGCTTCTATGAACATAGTTGAGGGTGTGTCCTTGTGGTATGATTGAGCATTCCTTGGGTATATGCCCAAGAGAGGTATAGCTGGGTCTTGAGGGAGATTGATTCCCAATTTTCTAAGAAAGCACCATATTGATTTCCAAAGTGGCTGTACAAGTTTGCATTCCCACCAACAGTGGAGGAGTGTTCCCCTTTCTTCACATACCACATAAGCTGTTCAGTATTTTTTAACTTAGCCATTCTGACAGATATAAAGTGGTATCTCAGAGTCATTTTGATTTGCATTTCCCTGATGACTAAGGATGTTGAGCAATTCCTTAAATGTCTTTCACCTATTTGAGCTTCTTCTGTTGAGAATTCTGTTTAGCTCTATAGCCCATTTTTTAATTGGACTGTTGGGTATTTTGATGTCTAATTTCTTGAGTTCTTTATATGTTCTGAATATCAGCCCTCTGTCAGATGTGGGGTTGGTGAAGATCTTTTCCCATTCTGTAGGCTGTCATTTTTATCTTGTTGACCATCTCCTTTGCCCTACAAAAGCTTCTCAGTTTCAAGAAGTCCCATTTATTAATTGTTTCTCTCAGTGTCTGTGCTACTAGTGTTATATTTAAGAAGTGATCTCCTATGCCAATGTGTTCAAGACTACTTCCTACTTTCTCTTCTATTAGGTTCAGGGTAACTGGATTTATGTTGAGGTCTTTGATCCCCTTGGACTTAAGTTTTGTGCAAGGTGACAGATATGGATCTATTTGCAGTCTTCTACATGTTGACATCCAGTTATGCCAGCAACGTTTGTTGAATATGCTTTCTTTTTTCCATTGTATAGTTTTGGCTTCTTTGTTGAAAATCACATGTTCATAGGTGTGTATATTAATGTCAGGGTCTTCAGTTCTGTTTCATTGGTCCACATTTTGGTTTTTATGCCAGCACCAAGCTGTTTTTATTACTGTAGCTCTATAGTAGAGCTTGATGTCTGGGGTCGTGATGCCTCCAGAGGTTGTTTTATTGTACAGGATTCTTCTGGATATACTGTTGTTTGTTTGTTTGTTTGTTTTTGTTTTTCTATATGAAGTTGAGAAATGTTCTTTCCAAGTCTTTGAAGAATTGTGTTGGGATTTTGATGGAGATTGCATTGAATCTGTAGATTGCTTTTGGTAAGATTCCCATTTTTACTATGTTAATCCTAGCTATCCATGAGCATGGGCGATCTTTCTACTTTCTGACATCTTGTTCAATTTCTTTCTTCAAGTACTTAAAGTTCTTGTCATACAGGTCCTTTGCTTGTTTATTTAGAGTTACCCTGAGGTATTTTATATAATTTGTGGCTATTGTAAAGGGTGACGTATCTCTGATTTCTTTCTCAGCCTGTTTGTCATTTGTATATAGGAGGGCTACTGATTTTATAGAGTTAATCTTGTATCTTGCTACATTGCTGAAGGTGCTTATAAGCTGTATGGGGTCACTTATATATACTATCTTGTCATCTGCAAATAATGAAAGTTTGACTTTTTCCATTCCAATTTGTATCCCCTTGATCTCCTTATGTTGTCTTACTGCTCTGATTAGAACTTCAAACACTATATTGAATAAGTATGGGGAGAGTGGGCAGCATTGTCTTGTTCCTGATTTTAGTGGAATCATTTTGAGTTTCTCTCCATTTACTTTGATGTTGGCTGTTGGCTTGCTGTAAATTGCCTTTATTATGTTTATGTAAGGCCCCTGTATTCCTGACCTCTCCAAGACCTTTATCATGAAGTGGTGTTGAATTTTGTCAAAGGCCTTTTCAGCATCTAGTGAGATGATCATGTGTGTTTTTTTTTTTTTCTTTCAGTTCCATTCCCTCCTCTGAAAAGCTAAGGTCTCTTATGGTGAGTCAGCAAAGCTTGTTACATTCAGTTGAGGCAGGTCCAAGCCCCTCCCCTTGCATCAAGGCTGTGCAAGATATCCCGCCATAGGTAGTGGACTCCAAAATGCCAGGTCATGCATCAGAGATGGATTCTGATCCTGCTTCCAGGGGCCCCTTAAGCATTGTTATAAATATACCTTTAGAATAAAGTTCTGGGTAGGTGGATAAGGATCCGGGCCCACTCAAGTCTATCATGTGTTTCTCTCTGTTTTCTCTCCCCTCTTTATTTCTAACTGAGTCTCTTATCCCTCATTCCTCAAAAGTTCCTGGGGTAAATAAATGAGGAGGCTGGTCCACCATGATTTCCAAATGTTAAATATAAAGTCTCAGTGGCTTTTGCACATTTTACCAGTGTATTTGGAGTTAGATACATGCATCAGGGGCTGGCTACCTGCCTGCCAACCTGCCTTGCTTCCTTTCTCCCTTGATTGTATTGTAGACTTACACATTTTTTGTTGTTGTTTTGATTCATGTTATTGTTAAGTTTGTTCAACTGGTGTCTGATGTCTACCAGACCTGTCTTTCCAGTGGCAGTTCTCTTATTTGCTTCCCAAGTATCTTAAGACAGTATTAAGTTTGCATTTTGTGGATTGTACAGGTCCTTTTAGATGAACAAGCTGTGTAATTTCAAGATAACCTGAAGCATTGTGAATGAATGAAGCAATTCTTAGTATAATATACATCCTTGAGAGACTGTTCTCCTTATGATGCATATACCAAGACTATCAAAGTTCTAAGGATCTACTGAATAACACATAGGTGTCTATGGATTTGGGACCTCATGCTGGCATTCAATTTCACTTATTCTCAGTTCATATATTCTGCTTCTGCCCATCCCTGTGCATTGCCTAGCCTGAGCCAGTTTTCCTGCCACTTTTTACTTTTGGTTCAGCAATATCAAGCCCTTCCTGTTTTTACAACTGCTTTTTGAGCCATGCTTGACTTGGTGTTGCATCAGGGTGTGACTCTTCAACATTTATCGTTCCTGATCAAAGATACTCTGGATAGCTTTTAAGAATAGATTCCATCAAGATTTTGCCTCCTGCATTCCATGTTTTGTAAAGTGACAAAATGAGTTTACTCTTTCACTTTCTCTAACAGATCTGCCATAGTCTATGTCACCAAAACCTGTGACTAGATGTGAATCTTGACAGGGCTGAGGGCTTCTCTGAAGGATAGGAACATCAATCTTTTATTTGCTTTACCTTTTTGTAGCATTTCTATGTGAGTTTAATTCACCACCACATAACTCAGCGGCAGAGTTCAGCTCTCTTTGTGTTTTATGTTTTTTTTTCTTTTGTTTGTTTGTTTTTGTTCTTGTTTTGTTTTAGAGACAGGGTTTCTCTGTGTAGCTTTGATGCCTTTCCTGGAACTCACTCCATAGCCCAGGCTGGCTTGTAACTTACAGAGATCTGCCTGCCTCTGCTTCCAGAGTGCTAGAATTAAAGGCATGTGCCACCACCAAGCAGCTATAATTTTTACTTTTATTCATGAAGCACAGAAGTAGTTCTCTCTATTTCTTTCTTTATAGTAGACTGCTCCCCCCACCCCATTTTGATTCATTCTTTCAACAGCTTGTTCAGGGGCAGCCTATAGTTCAGCTGATTACCTGATCACAATTCAGCTTGCCTTTGCCTTCATATTTAGGGGCTTTAGAATCTTTTAAGAATCAATGCTTTGTATGTTTTCTCAGTTTAATATGTATTTTACCAACACATTAAACATTCATAGCTGTAATTTCTTTGGAATTTATCTTTAAATGCAGTCACACTGTTTGTCAAATGACAATTTTGAACTCACCATGTGATTCAGTGAAGGGTCTATCACTCTCCAATGAGTTAAGCTAGTCATGTTAAGCTGAACTTTCATTTACACCAGCTTGCAGTTTTTGTCCTATGCCTTGAATTAATACTAAATTACTTTATTTAGATAGATTTATAATACATATTCATTTATGATGACACCTTCATATTGTGAGGTTATAACTCTCAGAAAAGTATACTTAGTAATCTTCAGTTAGTAATTTTCATTTATAATTTAGAATTGATATAGCCAGTTCTGGGATACAAAATATGACTTGTTCTGTTTTTTAAATAACTTTACATTAAAATTATGCATTAATTTATTATTTAATAATGAATAGTGATATTTGGGGAAAATAACCATTTTGCCTGTTAAAGTCTATTTCTGAGTTTTAGGACTATTTTATAAAGTCTGTTTTTCTGAGTTTTAGAATTGTTTTTATAAGTTTCAAATTATTTTCTCCTTTTCAGTGGTGGACTTTCATGAAAAATGATTTGTAATCATCCTACACCAATGTTTTCTCCATTTAGTTCATATTTTTATATAGTTTATTTATGCATAATTTCTGTAATTCGTTACTATTTTTATTGATTCTTTTCTGAATTTCACACTAGTACAATAGCATTAATCATTTTATTTATTTATGTTTTGCTGAAAATATCAACCCAATTTTCTTTATTTTTGTATTTGCTTTGTCATTGTATTTTTGTATGTGTCTGGGTTTGTGTATTTATCTTTGTGTGTGTGTTTTAGTGTTGAGACAGATTTTTATGCAGCACAAACAGGACACAAAATCACTGTCTGGCGCTGACAAAGATCGTGGTTCCTGACCCCATCCATACCTTTCCTTCTTAAGTAGCAGGTTTACAGGAAAGTGCTGTCAACACCCAGCACTTACGTGGCTCTAATTTTAATCAGAAAAAGGCCCTGGTTTTCTCTAGTACATTATTTGTCTTTCTTGTTGAGAGCTCCATCATTTTTCTTTCATACTCACTGGAAACAATTCAACAACTTTAATTTTCATCTTCAAAATTTTAGCAGAATCATTTGTGCTAAATGACATCATTTTTGTCAGCTCAGTGAGCTTTGTGTTTAAAGTATTTTATTACCAAGAAACCAAAACCCTATACTTAAACAATGTCATAAAATAATTATTTTTATGGCTTCTAATTTTGATTTATTTTTTATTTACTACGTTAATTGTCCATGCATTTTTCCCCTTTGGGGGAAAATGTGTTTTGATAATTGTTAGTGTATTTCCTATCTCTTATCTCAAGGAAGCTGCTTTGAGACTTACCTATATTTTTTACAATTGGAAATTACTCTTTTTAGATACTTTTCTTTATTTAATATAGGTTTACTTTTTTCATCACTCATTTTTGTATTAGATTCATATAGCTTGCACACTTCCATGAACTAGATCACATATGTTTATCAGCATAATCATTTCTCTGGGAACTGTCATAGCTCTATCCATTAAACTGTGGTATCAGAAAAGTTTTCTAGAAAAAACATAGAATGCATTCTACATAATTTATCATAGTAAAATATTAACTAAATATTTTCCCTTAGGCTTTGAGAGAGAAAAGGAAAGGGGGTATGCTATAATTATATTAAAATCTCAAAAATTTTTTTAAATCATTTCAATCATTTAGTGTTTTGTATATGTATAATTTTTATTAACAGTTTATTACATTGTAAATGTGAATTGACTGTCTTGCAGAGGTCTATGGGTTCATATCATTAGATGATCACATGAGCTACTCTATTATATAATATATACCATCTTTCAGATAGACAGGGGATATATACTGCTCTTGTGGATGATCTTATTTGGCCTATCCTAGGCACACTCTTTCAGTTTTTAAGTGGGCACATTGCCACCATAACACATGGGTTCCTGAGGGAGAACATGAAGCAAATTCGGCAGTTATTTGTTAGGTAAATATGCAACGCTGGCAAAGTCTGAGAAGAACAAGTTCTTCACATCCAACTTAGATAGTATGGGTGTTTTTTTATTACTATTTGATCTTTGGAAAACAAAGCTTCCTGGTAACTCACCGTAAGTCTTGTCTCACTGTCCATCATCATTATCGGTTTCTATGACTTCCCATTGAGTTTAGTGATTTACATAGTGCCAATTAATGCACCATATTTTAATACATAATGGGAAGGGAACTTGTGAATGTGTTGCTAATGAATATGTACATGCATAAAATATACAATCTATTCATTTCAAATGTATACCAGAATACTACTTCGGTTTTCTTGTTTCCACCTTGATTGATATGCTGTTCCCATGGTAAAATATATGGTTTAATGCAGTGCTACAAAACTTCACTTAATATTTTATTAGACTTCACTTTGTGGTCCAAAAGTATTCACTAAGTTAAACTACCTGACAAAGTCAGGTAGTTTAATGACATTATCCTTTAACATCTTGATATTTAAAATTTACTAAATATATATCCAAAGCCTTACATATCTGTGGTACTTATAGGTACTTAGGTAAGAAAATTACAAGCATTTTTAAAACTTCATTAAATTTTATGGTTTTCACTCATTTTTCTTCACAGGAGTTTATAGGCATTCATTCTTGGAGATAAGTATAGAACGTACTTTAACTGGGAAATACAATCGTTTTCATATCATTAATACAGGAGAGGAGTCACTCACAATTTTTGTGGACAAGCGGAAGCTGAGCAAAAGATCTGAAGGAAGTGATACAAGCACCAATAGTTCGTCTGTCACCCTGGAGACCCTACATCAGTTGGCTGCTTCCTATTTTATTGACAGGGATAGTACTCTTCGCAGACTCCACCATATCCAAATTGCATCCACTGCCATCAAGGTAAGCATAAAATAACACTAACATTGCCCTTTTCCTTTGTTTATCCCATTTCTATGATATCTCTCTGGCTATTTCTTGGACCAGTGATTTAAATGATTGTTACAAAAATTGTGTTTAATTTTATCAATTGCTTTTAATTATAAGGTACAATTATATGCAGATCAATGCAGAATTTTCAATTGATAACGAGGTCAGAGTTTTTTTTTTCTTTTTTAATGAGTAAATATAATTAAAATTTATTTAATTTTGAAGTTCAGTATTGTTCAGAGACACTTCTTGGGATGGTGTATGTAAGATTAACCTTAAAAATCATATAGATTATATTTGCAATTTCTCCTCATGCTATATTTTTTTTTTTTTTTGGTTTTTCGAGACAGAGTTTCTCTGTGTAGCTTTGCGCCTTTCCTGGGACTCCCTTGGTAGCCCAGGCTGGCCTCGAACTCACAGAGATCCACCTGGCTCTGCCTCCCGAGTGCTGGGATTAAAGGCGTGCGCCACCACCGCCCGGCCATGCTATATTTTTTAAATATAGCAAGATGTTCTATTATGATGAAAGTGAGTTTGAGCAAAAATAAAATGATGAAGAGTTCTTGTCTAAGGTATTTAAAAGTGGAGTTAGAATACACAAGTATTTGGAATAAGTTTCTGAAAGACAAAAATATACCCTAATGTAGAATTAGTAGAACAATGCTATCTGCTCACCAAAGTCATGTGACATTGTACTTAGTAAGTTTGACTATCAAAACTTATGAAATGAATAGTGATGTAGGTAAACAATCAAAAGATATAAGAAATCAAGAAAGGAGAAGTAGAGAATGAGGTTTTGAGGGGTGGGTTTTTTATTATACCCTTTTAGTGGCATTTCTATAGAATATTAAGATAATCATATTATTGTGTTTGGCTAAGGGCAAGAGTATTAATAACTGAACAAGAATGGGCACAATAGGTTTTTGGAATAATTTTGCAATAACAAAATGAATACAAAGAATATTTTGTCATCTCATATCTCACATGTCGTACTTAATACAGGAAGCAATTATTAAGTATAAAAACCATAGTTCTATGAAATGAAAATGAATTTGTGCATGCCTTTGTGCCTGTAAGTTGAAAGGTAACCATTTTGATATTTGGGGAAATGTGAGCATGAATACTGGTGCGCGCACACACACACACACACACATTAAAGATAATCTTGGACAATATTGAAATATATTTAGCAGAAAGATTACCAAAAAATATGGAATGTTCTGACATATGTAGGTTTAGTGTCTCTAGTATAAGGATTAGGAATTTTTTTCTGTAGATAAAAATAATAAAATGCAATTTTACATAATTTATACTGATAATTTACAATTTAGAAGTCAGCCTCTAACTGTGGAGCATATATTAAGAAACTGAGCATATAAGCAATATTTAGACTGTATAGATTAACATATAACCAGTACAATTTCAGATATCTTTGATAATGTGGAAAAGCATGAAGTAGGATATTGTTAAATATTTACTTGACAATACTGAAGAGAAATAGACTTTACCAGAAATCAATTTTACTAGTGAAAACAATATGTTAAGCTATAATTTCCAATAGAGAAAGCATGGGTGTATGTATATTATATAATTATTGACTTTTTATTCATTAAAAGTAGAAATATATAGCTGAGACTTTAACACCCATAAGTAAAAAATATTCACTCACACCTGTAGTATTGTATTTCCCCAAATATTGTGCATGCTAATAAACTTATCTGGGGTCAGAGACAGAGCAGCCACAACATTAAACATAAAGGATAGGCAGTAGTAGCACATGCCTTTAATCCTAGCATTCCAGAGGCAGAAATCCATGTGTTCAAGGATAAAGACAGGCATGGTGACTCATCAAGCCTTTAATCCCAGAAAGCAAGCTTTTAATCCCAGGGAGTGGTGGTAGAAAGCAGAAAGGTATATAAGGCGTGAGGACCAGAAACTAGAAGCATTTGGCCTGGTTAATCATTTGGCTGGTTAAGCATTTGGCTAGTTAAGCATTCAGGCTTTTGAGCAGCAATTCAGCTGAGACCCATTCTGGATGAAGACTCAGAGGCCTCCAGTCTAAGGAGACAAGACCAGCTGAGGATCCGTCGAGGTGAGGTAGCTATGGCTTGTTCTGTCTCTCTGATCTACCAGCAATGACCCCAATAACTGGCCTCAGGTTTGATTTTATTAATAAGAACTTTTAAGATTCATGCTACACACATCTCATAACTAAAAATAATGACTATTTCCCCATAGACTTTTTTCTCTTAAAGGAAGAAACAGCGTATGTTTTAATGTAGCATGTAACTGCATATTAAAAGTATTTTAGACTTTGCCTACACAAGCCTTGTTGGAAAGATAAGACTCCACATAGTTCATAGTCTGGCTGTGTAGTAGAAATGAAGCCCAGAGAGAAGAGGTTCTGATGAGGAATGAGGAATCGAGGAACTGCTCTGAAAGAGAGGAAGAATTAACTTTGTGTCTGGAAGCTGACACTCTTACCTTGATTGGGTGGGCATCTGACTATTCCCTTCTTCCACTAACCATGAAAGCTCCTGAAGATCCAAGTGTCTGCCCAAGGCTGAAGATTGGCAGAAGTTAAACCTTAGATACAGGAAAAGAAATAAAGTATGGTGAGGAAGATGAATGAAGAGGTTATGAATGAAAATATGTCTTATCATTAAACTATAAAGAATCTGGAAATAATTCATGTGCCAGATCACAATAGCATGTCTGTGAGCTCAGACACAGAAATTTATTAATTGTGCAAGAGTGAGGGGCAATGGGGACTGAGAAAGAGGCTTTTTGGACTTAACTCTGTCCTCAATGCTATTGATTTTTAGAGGACATTGTAATTTGAAGTGAATAATAATGTCTGAAGCAGGGTGAGATGCATTCTGGGATACTCTGAAGGTTTATGCCACTGTGTTGTGCTCAAGCTGCAATGAAGCACAAAGATGTTCTAGAGCTTTCAGGTGTGCTGTTAAGTCACTAGTGTGAGATTTCTCCAACTTCTTTATGTGGGCATTTAGTGCTATGAATTTCCCTCTTAGCACTGCTTTCATAGTGTTCCATACGTTTGGGAATGTGGTGTCTTCATTTTCGTTGATCTCTAGGAAGTCTTTAATTTCTTTCTTTATTTCTTCCTTAACCCATTGGTGATTCAGTTGAACATTATTCAGTTTCCATGAGATTGTAGGTTTTCTGTAGTTTTTGTTGTTGTTGAAATCTAACTTTAAACTGTGGTGGTCTGATAGAACACAGGAGGTTATTCCAATTGTTTTGTATCTGTTGAGATTTGCTTTGTGGTCAAGTATGTGCCAGAAACTCCATCGAAAGACAGAGGAATCTGGATGCAAAGATCCATGGCTAGGCCCTGGGTGGAGCGCCAGGAGTCTAATTAGCGAGAAAGAGGAGGGTTTATATGAGCGAGAATTGTTGAAACCAAGGTTGGATAAAGCACACGGACAAAGAGCCAAACGAATGGAAACACATGAACTATGAACCAAAGGCTGAGGGGCCCCCAACTGGATCAGGCCCTCTGAATAGGTAAGACAGTTGATTGGCTTGATCTGTTTGGGAGGCATCTAGGCAGTGGTACCAGGTCCTGGGCTCATTGCATGAGCTGGCTGTGTGAAACCTGGGACTTATGTAGGGTTGCTTGGCTCAGTCTGGGAGGAGGGGACTGGATCTCCCTGGACTGAGTCTACCAGGTTGATCTCAGACCTCAGGGGAGGCTTTGCCCTGGAGGAGGTAGGAATGGCGGGGGGTGTGCTGGGGGGAAGGGGAGAGGGGCAGGAGTGGGGAGAACAAGGGAATCTGTGGCTGATATGTAGACCTGAATGGTATTGTAAAATAAAATAAAAGGAAAAAAAAAGATGTTCACGTGTGCCCAGGAAGACAGATATTTAAAGTACAAATACTCTAAAGCGGGTTCCTACATGGGTTAAAAATATATCCCACTTTCTTGTGTATGATAGTACATATAACAATGTATAAATGACAGAGTAAACATGGTAAATATGGACAAACGAGGTGGTGAGACATATTCAAGAATATCCAAACATAAATAAAAATGACAAGAAACTACTTTAAGGAAGCCACTCCAAGATATATCTAGTCCCTAGGCGCGCGCGCGCGCGCGCACACACACACACACACACACACACACACACACACACACACACACACACACTAAAAAACTATGAGGGAGCACAAATAATAAAATCAATGTATTGAAGTAAATAATTGAATACAGAGGGTTGTTATATTGTATAGAAACTAAATTTAATCCCTTTACTAAATCCCTAAAGTTTCCATTCATTACCTTCACGTATAATTTTATATTATATATTATCATATTATATTATATAAGCTGGTATTAGAATAACAAAATGCACAGTTTCTTTGTTTGGTTATATTCTGTGCATTCAGAGTGCCATGTGTTAGGCATTTTATTTCTTGAATAAATGTTGAATGCGTTTGCCTTTCAATTCACAGAATTTAAAAAGCAAAGTACTGTTAAAAAATAACTCAAGTGAGATTACCAGACGTCAACAAAAATGCAACTAAAACTGCATGATCATGCCAATTTTATCCATGTGAATTCTTGAAGAATACATAGAGTTCATCAATTATTGCTAACTATGAGCTGCATTCTAGAAAGTGAAATACAGCAATTTGTTGTACTTATCTCCTATAATTATGAAAGTACATGTGAGTTGGAGCTCATTAATGCAACTCTAAATTTCCAAATAGAGGCCCAAAGTGCTGTGTAGCTCAATAATATTCCATATAAGTGTGGTTAATACATTGATATAAACTTGTATTTCTCAAAAAAAAAACCTTCATTGTAATGTCAAACAAAAGACTATAATTGGCTATTACTTTTTAAAACCTCAACTCAACTGAATTAACTGACACACAATTTTACTAATATGGTCTTTATTTTGAAATACCCTGATAAAGATCAAAGTTTTAACAGGGACATTAATGAGAAAATAAAATTAAAGTTTTTCTAGGGAGGGAATTTAACCAAAAACCTAATTTTGATTATACACATGCTTTGTGAAAAATGTTTTTTTCTACATTAAGTTTTAAAATTATTCAATGAATAAAATTGAATTATTTGATAGAGTTTAATTAATGGTGCAAGAATAACATAATTGTTATTATCTTGAAATATTGATGTATATTTCTCTTCTATGGTTTTATATGTTATTATAGAATAGTAATTACTTTAATAAAGAACAATAAGAGATAGATAAATATTCAATATTTAGTGTTTATAGTTTAAAAAAATCCAGAAAAAAACACACAGTATATGCTAAAGTTAACTTGGTTCAAAAGTGTTTTTCATGATTCATATTTAGATTGCGGTAGGCAGAGTTGAGAAATTTTGCATATGCCTCAAACTCTTAAATTATACACTGTGAGGATTGATATTCTCTGTCAACTCTATGGGATTTAGAAATATCATTTAAACAAATATGGGTATATGGGTCTCCCCCCCATCTCTGTGTGTGTGTGTGTGTGTGTGTGTGTGTGTGTGTGTGTGTGTGCATGTGTGTGTGTGTGTGTGTGTGTGTGTGTGTGTGTGTGTGTGTACTGGATTATCTGAATTAACTTAATTGGGGAGAAAAGACTAGCTCTCAATGTGACAAGCACCATTCCACAGGCTGGGGTTGGTTATAATTGGAACAAAAAACTAAATGCAGACTGAGGGCTTGATTTCATTACTCTCTGCTTCTTGACTGAGGATGAAATGCTGCCAGCTTTTGCAAGATGCTTTCCCATTGACTTCTCTGTGAAGACAGACTATCCTATCAAAGTGTGAGCCAAAATAACCGCTCCTTCCTTAAACTGCCTCTGTCAATTTTTTTGCAATGACAAGTACCTAATACATATCTTAAATTAATATTTGAATCCACTTATAGAATCAAACACGAAAACCACTCTTAAGAATCATTGTTTATATGTTGAAAGTATAATTTAGTGATTTTTCTATTAGTTTACTCGCTACAACTAAACAATAAGTTTTAGAGTGCTAAAATAAAGCAAGACTTATCCAAGCTATTCAAGATACTGAAACAGGAGGATTATGAATTCAATGTCTGGTTGTATTATTGGGCACGTACAAATTAAAGACAATCAATCAATATTCTAAAGTAAAGATAAGTTGTGAAAAACTTTGGATATAGCTCACTGTTAATGTGCTTAAAATGAAAGTCTGCTATGACTTGTGAAATTTTTATACACTCCATCTACTCGGCATGTCCATCTTGGTATCTACTCAGATCACAGGCCATACTTTTAAAAAATGATTTATTTTATTTTTTGAGAGTATAATATTATTACATCATTTTCCCCTAAACATTTCCTACCTTTCAAACTTTCCATAAGTCCCTTATTACTCTTTTTCAAATCCAGGACTTCTCCATTTGTATAGAGCTGTTTTAGGTATATTTTCATGGAGTTATTCATTTCCTTTCAAACTTCCAGTGTATGATCTAGTATTAAATGCATTTTTCATGCTGTTCATTGCATCTATATACTCACTCATCCCTAATGTTAGCAACTTTTGGGTACCATCAATATTTCCCTTAAAAATAACTTTTTTGTTTCATTGGTTTCTATATTCAGTTTGTCTTAGAGTATATATACATATGAATATCATTGCGCAGCATTTTTCAGTTAGTAGTTGATGGATTTTACTATGAAAAATGACTTCCTTGTTCATCCTTGATGTCATGAATGATTGAATTCCCTTGTTTACAGGGTGTAATATTATAATGCTGATTATACAATCTGTATGCCACCCCCCCAAAAAAAAAGCACACATGCTGTTGCAGATAATGCTATAATGGACATACCTCTCTCTCTCTCTCTATGCATATATTCATATGTATTTGTGTAAATTGACACAGTGCTTCTCTGAGTTTTTAATGTAGACATATTCCTTGTTTCTATTTTTGGCAACAGAAGTGATTGTGTGTACATAATGGAGGCATTTTTGTCAGTTTTTAATTTGTAATAATAAAACATCCATCATCTATAACAACTATATATGGGTTTAAATTTTTCCTAATATTTATCATAATTTTCTACTTTTCATGTTAGGTTTTTTTTCTTTTTTTGATCTTTATTTATGTTATAACTATTCTTCCTGGTGGCATAAGCAGACCTTATAATTATTTTCTGTTATTTTTTCAATCAAACTTTGTGTGTGTGTGTGTGTGTGTGTGTGTGTGTGTGTGTCTGTCTGTCTGTCTGTCTGTCTGTCTGTCTGTGTCTGGTGTTAGCTACTATGAGGTGACTAATATTTGCTTGTTATAACATATAATGAGAGAAATAGGAAAAATATTAGGTATTTCCCTTCTTTGTGATGTTTCCACTATGTTTATATCATTCTTTTGTCCAGATCTTTTCCAATTCAAGTCATTTTTTTTCCTCCAATGGAGAAGTATACTCAATGAGGCTGTCAAGATTCAGTTGCTTTGAGCTTCCACAACCTGCATTTTCTCTGTTCTCGTTCAGAGCAAAGACTATACTCATGCTTTGTATACTGCAGCATGGCAATCTCTATAGTGTGTACCAGCTGAGCCAGGGATACACAGTAATGCCTTGACCAAACACAACAACAAAAATTACAGGCATGGGGATCGATAGACCATGCTGGTGATACAGTCTACTTGAATATTGAAAAGGTTTTAGATAAAGTGATGAGAATAGATATTTGCAAAAGAATATTGTAGTCAGTTAGACTAGAATAAATAACATTTCTGACATTTATGTCATTATTAGAGCTTCAGCACAAATTAAGAAAGAAGAAAACAGAGAAACCCAAAACTGTCACAGATTTTAACACCTTTCTCTTAGTGATAGAAAATGAAGCTGTGATCAGCAATAAAATGTTAGATTTACTTGAGTGTCACACAAGCCATTCATACATTAATTAGCACTGGAAAGATACATTGAAAGTCATAAAATATTAAAAATAAAATAGCCTTCTAAAGCATCCACAGGTAAAAGGAAAAACTAAAACTTAATAGTGCTGAAGAGATGGCTCAGTGGAAGGGGTATTTGCTCATATTGTGAGGATCTGAGTCCAGACTCTTATAACCCACATAAACTCAGAAGCAGGAGAAGCATCCATATTCCTAGTGAATCTCAAACAAGAAGGATCCTGGAAGAGCATATGACAGCAAGACTGGCATCTACATTGGTACTCAAGAAGGGACTCAGTCTCTAATAGTGTGAAAGTTCAAAACTCAAACACACAGAATAAGTAGGTGATAGATATGTGTTGATATTTATATCCTTTCAAGAGATACATAACAACTTAGGGTAAATTGAAAGATTATCAAATGAAACATAAAAAATTTCAAATATTTATTTAACTTTACAAGAAACAGTTACAAAACATTAAGGTAAAATTGGCAGAAAACTGAATTTTTATCATAAAATAAATAAGAAGGCATGAATGCATAAACAAAATGTACAAAATAAACCCCAAACAAAACAACAAAAATAAAAATGAAAGTCAGCAAATTATGATACAAGAAACACTGAGAAAAAATCAACTCATTTAAAAATTTATTATTTTTATAGGACATAAATAAAACTGATGAGCATATAGCAAGAATTACCAGGTCACAAAACAGTTACAAGTTATTTTCCAGTACTAGCAGTGTATGAGTTAATGATACCATCAGTAACGCCAGTATGTGAGTATTACTAAGCACATATTATGAACAAATTTATATCTACAGGTTTAAGCATTGTCACCTTCTTTGACAGACATCTTTCTCAAGCTCATTCAAAAGTGTAAAAACCTAAATTAGTCCATGTTTATTAGATAGACTGACGCTTACTTAAAGATACATCTTGATGAGAAGACATCTTTTTCAGATGGTTTCAGTATTGAATTCTAACAAATATTTTAACATGACAAAATATATCAATCTTAGAAACTCATACAGAACATTGAGATAGGTTGATTATGCCTAAGCCATGTTCTGAAAATAAAATAAAATAAACCACTTTAAGATCAGACGAGGTGAAGAAACTACCTACAGAGCTGGGGGAGTGTATATTAGCACATGTGCACTCAAGCTATGTTGAAGCAACTTAAACCCAGGATTGTATCCAGAGTTAGAGAATGATTCCAAGAATTCAGGGAGCATCATGGAAAAATCTACCAATTTCATTTATCATATTAATGTTATTAAATTTAGAATTACACAGAAAATAGTTTTAGAAATTTGCAGAGGTAAGGGAGCTTTGAACTAAGTCAGAAATGTGTTTCTATACAAGAAAAAAAAAAGCAGGAGAAATGGACCTTCCACACCTGATAAGCAGTATGTGCAAAAGTCCCTAAACAGGTCTTTTCTAATTTCAGAAACAAGACAGGCATGTCTGCTGCTATTGCTGTTATTAAACATTGTTCTTCAGGGTACAGCTACTTCAGGCATCCCAGATAAAGAACTAAGTCATTAAAAATGATAAAATCGAATTTTTCTTTATTCATAGTTAATGTAAGTGACTCTGCTGAAAAAAAAAAAACAACGATGTCTTTAAAAACAGAGAAAAACAAAAGTGGAATTTTTCAAGCTTACAGTATAATGAGCATTGTAAATCCATTTCTACAGAACGTGAAGGAATTAATCAGTGATAAATATGAAAAAAGCAGTAAAAAACATTGAAGCAATATTCAAATTCTTCAGCTCATGGTTTAAATATTACTATTACACTCCTTTAAACATGTGTGGAATACATATGCTTATGTCATCATATGTGCTCTGTATATCAGTCCATCTGTCGGGATACATTGTACATACCCATCTGTCTTATTCAGTGTTCTATTGCTGTCAAGAGACACCATTACCAAGGCAACTCTTACAAAGAAATTGAGTAGGTCTTCTTTACAGTTTCAGAGGTCTAGTCCATTTTCATTATGGCAAGGTGCATGGTAGCACACAGGCAGGCAAGGCACTAGAGAAGCAGCTGATAGTTCTATATCTGGATCCAAAGGCAGCATGAAGAGTGAGACACAGACTTGGGTTTAAAGTCTCAAGCCAACCCTTTTGACACATTCCCTCCAACAAAGCTCTGCCTACTCCAACAAGGCCACACCTCTTATTCCTTCTTAAGTAGTGCATTCCCTGAGACTAAGCATTCAAACATATGAGCCTATGAGGGTAATTCCATAGCTTTTTTTTTCTGTTCCCCTGTGTTTCTGATCAGTCTCTTTGACAAGTAATTCTCATTATTGTGATTATTTACTTAATAAGAACACTGTGGTTTCTTTGTCTCTTTTTCAATTTGTTTTTGTTTTCAATTTTTAAGGAGTGGTTTTCTTATAAAAATGTATTTGTGCTGGGCAGTGGTGGTGCATGCCTTTGTTCCCAGCACTCAGGAGGCAGAGCCAGGTGGATTTCTGTGAGTTCGAGGTTAGCCTGGGGTACCAAGTGAGTTCCAGGAAAGGCGCAAAGCAACACAGAGAAACCCTGTCTTGAAAAAAAAATATATTTGCTTCCTCGATTATCCTTCCTGTACTGCTTAAATTTAGTAGATGCCTTTGATCCTTTTCGATATATTTTTGGCTAATTTATTCTTTCATCACATAATGTTTTTATTTTCCTCTGGATATATATATATATATCAACCAAACTTAGGATAACAAGATGCAATAAGACTAGGCACAAACCCTCATATCAAGGCTGGACAAGGCAACCAAGTAGGAGGAAATAGTTTCCATGAACAGGCAAAAGAGTCAGAGACACCCCCACTTCCATCATTAGGAGCCCAACAACAACCGCAAGCTAAAGAACCACAGCATGTATGCAAAGGGCCCAGTGCAGACCCATGCAGGCTCCATGGTTACTGCTTCAGTCTCTGCGCTCCAATGAGCCTGCTTAGTTGATTCTGTGGGCTGTGTTCTGGGTGTTCTCAACCCATCTGGCTCTTGAAATCCCACCTGTCCCTCTTCCAATTACCCATGGTTCTGCCTAATGTTTGGATGTGGTTCTCAGTCTCAGCTCCCATCAGCTGCTTTAGGAAGCCTGCCTCTCTGATGACCAATGTGCTCCAAACTGATCTGAGTATAATAGAATATAATATCATTGACTCTTTTTTTTTTCTCTTGTTGGTCATGTTTAGTTGTACCCAAAGTCTCTGAAACATCCACCTTCCTGATCAAGACCAACCAGGCTGTGTCACAAATGCCATGGGCTCCTTCACATGGATCAGGCCTCAAGTTAGACCAGTCATTGCCCCAGAGCATCCTGCAGGCAAAGAAGTTTGTGGGTCATAGATTTGGTGGTTGGGTCAGTGTTCAAATCCCACTACTAGGAACCTCGCTTGGTTCCAAAAAATAGCTGATTTAGGCTCTATGTCCTCCATTACTAGTAGTCCTCAATTTCATAGATTCCAGGAAGTTTCCAATATACAAGGTTTCCTCACTGCTCCCTAATTGTATCTTGTTATCCCTATTTCAAACTCTCTTCCTCCCTCCCTCCCTCTCTTCCTTCCAAACTCGATCCCTGCTGTTCACACCTCCACCCACCCCCTAGTCCACCCACAAAATCTATCTTATTTCCCCCTTCCAAGGAGATCCATGAATCATCTTTAGAATTCTCCTCTTTAACTAACTTCTCTGAATCTGTGGATTGTAGTGTCATTATCCTTTACTTAATAGCTAGCTAATATCAACTTATAAGTGAGTACATATCATGTCATGTTTGTCTTTCTGGAACTGGATTGCCTTGTTCAGGATGATTTTTTTTTGTTTCTAGTTCTAGTCATTTACCTGCAAATGGCCTTTTGTTAACAGCTGAGTAATACTCCATTGTGCAAATGTACCACACTTTTTTTTAACCCATTCTTCAGTTGAGACACACCTAGGTTGTTTTCAGTTTCTGGCTATTATAAATAAAACTGCTATGAAATATTTGAACAAATGCTTTTGGCAGGGAGGGGCATCCTTTGGGTATATGTCCAAGTGTGGCAGCGCTGGATGTTGAGGTAAATCAATTTCCAATTTTCCCAGAAACTGCCATATAGATTTCCACAGTGGCTGTACAAGTTTACATTCGCACCAACAAATGGAGAAGCTTTGCCCTTGCTCTACATCCTCACCAACATGAGCTGTCATTTTTGCTGTTGATCCTAGAGGTGTAATATGAAATCTCAAAGTGATTTGATTTGCATTTCACTGATTGTGAAGGATGTTGAACATTTCTTTAAGTGTGTCTCAGCCATTTCAGATTCCTCAAATGATAGTGTTCTTTTTAGTTCTGTACCCCATTATTTAATTGGATTGTTTGGTTTGTTGATGTCTAGTTTCTTCGTGGTTCAGTGGTAGAATTCTCACTCTTTCTACACATGTTATGTCCTCCTTCCATCTCATTTCACTGTCCCCAGCCTTTGCAATCAAATTTTCTGCAACTGGTAACAATCTAGAATAGCTATTCATCAACTTTCTTGCTTTTCCTTCTAGATTTTTTCCCAGAAATGGTGAAAGTCAAAAGTATAATATGGAGTTTTTTCTCAGTCCATCTCCCCTCCCTAAAAGATATGTGAGCACAGACTTTGTACTTACAGCTTTTGAGACAGAAAGCAGTTCTCTGCCTTGCTTCTTTATGCATATGGTCCCCCACAACATCGGTATACACTCAGAAAAGTCTGATGGTTTGAGTTCGCTAGGTTGCTTTATATTCACTTTGGAGTTTTAATCTTCCATATCATCCCTAAAATAGGAGTGAAGATTTTGTTTGAGTGTTTCTTTATCTTATTTATGACAGACATATCTCCTGCCTTTCTGTTTGGGATGAGGGCAGCCATGTTTCTCTTGTCTATAAGAAAGTTTTTCTTATTTTCCAAATAGTGTTTTATCTACAGTATTTTTTCTTTATTATTTAAAATCTCCAAGTTTTTTTTAATCTCACTCCATTGTCTTGTTATATGACAGAGATACTCTGTTGTGAGTTTTTAAACATGTATTTAGAATTAAAAGTCTTTGTTTTTAAGTGATAGTTTTTCAAATCTACCTCATGTTCCTTAGTTTCTTTTTCTTTTGTGATAAAATAACATGACAAAGATGAATTAGAAGAAAAAGGTTTTATTTGACTCCCAGTTGTAGGTTACAGTCCATTAATGTGGAGAATCCATGGCAGGAACTTAAAGGAGTGGAATGAACTAAGTCTACAGTCAAGAGGACAGAGCAGTGAATTAATGCAGGCATGCTGATACTCAAGCTTTCTGTCTAGACTTCAAGATCCCAACTCCAAGGATTAGTGTTGCACACAGTTGGCAGGTCTTCAAATATCAAATAATTCTTTATGGTAATAATTCACAGATATTCTAAGATACTCTTCTTCCAAATGATTCTAGATTTTTGACAAGTTGACAATTGAAAGAACTTAACACTCTCTAACACAAATATATCCTTTTTTCTCCCAAACACTGTGTTTTACCCTTCATCTCTGCCCAGGTGCTTTAACTTCTTTCAGATATCAAGATTTATTGTTTTGTTTGCTTTTCATGGTGCATTATATTTCTAGTATTTATTTATTGGAACTTAAAAAAAGTTTGCCAGGCAGTAGTGATGCACGCCTTTAATCCCAGCACTTGGGAGGCAGAGGCTGGCAGATCTTTGTGAGTTCAAGGCCAGGCTGATTTATAGAGCAAGATCCAGGAAAGGCACAAAGTTACACAGAAAAACACTGTCCCGAAAAACCAAAAAAAAAAAAAACAAAAAAAAAGTTCAACATAAGCCTTCCCATGCTGATAATACTTTAGAACCAATTAAAATATTTGTAGGAATTACAGTGAGTGACATCAAAGTATAATCACTATTCTAAGGTATAATTTTGTAGTATAGTCAGTCGAGGTTTCAAGCTGTTCCACCTAAATTAAACTTAAATATCTAGTTCTCAGGCAGAGTCAGTTCAAAATCAAAGATTACACCTTTTCTAATGGATCCACTCAATTCACATTCCATGGGGTCTGAGCTGAACTTTCATAATCCCTTTCTTCAATGACATTTATCAGATGTGCTTTTTTATTATTGCTAAAAGAATTTGGATATTAGAAGAAGTTGAGGAAAATCTAAACAGAATGATTCTCCTAGACACACTAGCCAAAGAAAAGATAGCTTCCTCCTTAATAACACTCAGGGCAACTGAAATAGTTCCGTTGCTTCAGATTTTATAGTGACATTTTTTCTTATTTTTACAGTGTTACACAAATAATTCTATTTTCTGTGATAGGAATTAGTTGAAAAGTAATTCAGTTTGCTGAGTGAAATACACTTCGTAGTCATCTTGTTTTAAAGAAATCAGCACTTCATTTTGGAATTTTTTGTTACAGTATAGTTATTTGCATTAGGGCACTAAACTCATAAAAACATGTTTAATTTAATCTTTTCCTCAAGATTGAAGGCACGGCTTAATAGCATTATGCTTTAAGCCATGTTTTTCTAGTAGAAATCAGTGTTGGCTTATTATAAACTATAATCTGGAACAAAGACTCTCACGGGCAGTACTTTCAATTGATAAAATTGTGAACACCATTTCTTCCCACATATGAGTTAAATTTATGGTTCCTGAGGAATATCAAAGGAGCAAATATAAAGTAATAAAGCCAGCAGTCTATCTTGTTTAGTAAGGGTTAGCCCTTAATAAATGGTTTTACTAATCCCATAGGGCTCTCTCTGGTCATGCTTACCTTGGTCACCATGGAAGACATGAGTAGAAAAGTTGAAGTCAGGTGTACTAACTGCTTGATACATTGATCAGAGTCCCCTCAATGACTGACCTTGTCCCCAAACTGCAGTGTGTGTGTGTGTGTGTGTGTGTGTGTGTGTGTGTGTGTGTGTGTTTACAAAAAATAGATGCTTTCCCAATTTCTCAGTTTCTGAGCTACTAGAAGGACAAAATTTCAACTGTTCAAAAATACTGAAGTTAAGTTGAATTTCTCCTCAATTAAAATATAGTTTAAACATTATATATACATATATATGCGTATATGTGTGTATATATATATATATGTATATATAATTATTCATAAACATGGTGCAAATATTTGTAGATTGAATAAAAGTTGATTACATTACTTTTATATATTTTAAAAGAGGACATGAATGACACTATAAATATCACATGCAGGAAATAGAAGCTGTAATTTTACATTGAGTTTGTAATTTCTTCTACTGCAGTCAAGAGCTGCAAGCGCATTATACCATTTGCTATGTTTTTATCTACATCACCATTGCTATCTTTGAAAACAGATTTTTGAGCATATAATTTATATTCTTGATAATTCATTTAAAATGTCCATTTCAATGAATTTTAGTGTAGGGAAACTATCAGTCCAGTATATCTTCATCATCTCATGAGGAATCACAGGCATTTGATCTATAACAATAATCATACTCTTCCACTTAGAATACTCTTTTCAAGCTTTTCATAGTGGTGGCATGATCCAGCATACTTTTGGCTTTTTAAGACTACATAACATTCCATAGTATACACCACAAAGTAGTCCAGTTATCACCTGATGGATAATAGTTAGTCCTAGGATTCTAGAAATTTTACTGCAAACATTTATATACTATGATTATTTGGACAAATGTTTTCTTTTCTCTTTAATATATGGTGAGTTGAGTTAATTTGTTATGTTATAGTTTTGTATGTAATTGTCTAAGGAATACCAGATTGTGGCTGTGCATTTAACATTTCTCTATTGTGAAGAGAAATTACAATTTCTCCATTGAAAGGCTAGGATTTCCTTTTATTTGACATTTTGTTGTAGTTATCTGTGTGGCTACATAATCTCTTTGAATTATGCATAGCCGGGTGGATCTCTGTGAGTTCAAGGCCAACCTTGTCTACAGAGTGAGATCCAAGACAGGCACCAAAACTACACAGAGAAACCTTGTCTCGAAAGACAAACAAACAAAGAAATCTGCTAAACTAAACTGAACTGAAAGTCAAAGTAGGTGGATGGATTCATTCCCTGGATGGATATCATCTTTTCCTCTACTCATTGACCATCCACACATCTTCCTAGGAGACATACATATTTGAAACTTTTGCTAATACTTAAACTTAATTTTCTTTATTTCATGATGGTTAAATATACATAAGAGTGATGTATATTTCAGCTATAATAAAACTATCAGATATAGACAGTGTGATAATTTCTTTACTCTGGAAATTGTCCTTTCAATTTCTTTACACTATTTAAAACACATTTTTTATGTTGAAGAAGTCTGACTTTTTGTTTTATTGTTTTTACCATCACATTACCTTATGAGCAATATATAATTGTGTTTCTTACATTCATCTCTTTGGTTCATTTTTATTTGACTTATGGTTGTCATGTGACATTAGAATCCAATTTCAATCTTTCAGTCTTTGTTGTGTGGCTGACAGTTCTGTGAAAAGACTTATTTTGCTGTTGCATAATCTGAACATATTTGATATAACTTATGAGATGATTGATTCATGAATTCATTTATTGACTGCCAACTTGAATTCATTAACCTACACTTTCTTTCTTTAGCCTGTAGTATTTTGATTACCAGTTCCCATGTTTATAGTTGTATACCCCATGTCTGGTTCATCTGGTTTTGGGAATCGAACTTGGAACCTTGTGCATGCTAGGTGAGTGCTCTACCACTTAAGCCACCTCTTTTGCACCTACTTTGAATTTCAGTTCAGTTTAGTTTAGCAGATGTCTTTGTTTGTTTGTTTGTTTGTTTGTTTTTCAAGATAAGGTTTCTCTGTGTAGTTTTGGTGCCTGTCTTAGATCTCACTCTATAGACCAGGCTAGCCTTGAACTCACAGAGATCCACCTGGCCATGCATCCCGAATGCGGGGATTAAAGGTGTGCACCACTGCTGCCTGGCTTTTAGCACGTTTCTTGAAATATTTCTCTCCAAATCTTAAGCCAGTTGCAAATAAAAATACTTTCATTTCTTCACCAACTTAATGTTTTCTATTTATTATTTTTTCCTAGTCTTGGTTAGAAAGTCCAATACAGTAACTGATAGGAAAAGTAAGACTAGAAAGCATTGTTTAATTTTTTGTATTAAGAAGAGATTATGTGTTCTTTGGAAATTACCCATATTGTTATTTCTGCATTTTTCATAGGTGTTCTTACCATATGCACCTTGTAGTTTGATGTTGATTTCCTTATAATAGGATATCAAATTTGCCAAATGAATTGTTTTTATTGAGATGTGCATTGATTAGTTTTGCAATCAAACAAACAACAACAACAAAAATAATGGTACACAGTAAGGGTAAAATTGGCATGAAGGCAGAGTGAGATAATAAAGGTATGATCAGACTGTGTGGAGGGATTTCAGTGTGAAATGTTCTCTCAGTGGTTTCAACTCTTAACGAAGACCAGAAACCATTAGTCTTAAGTCTTTTTAGGAAATACGTTAGCCTTACATTATGCATACAATGTGATAACAAATGTATCTTCATGCAACTTCTCTTTTGTTACCTTTCAACATTTATGTTATCGAATTATTGGGATTGCTAGACCTACTTCACTACTACATGCTCCTCTTGTCTTGGTCTGTCTCTCTATACTGCTGAATACATAGCATTTTTATTTTAACTCTCAAGGTCTTACCAATAAGTATTTTCCTTTATTCTTTTAAAATATTTATATTTACTCAGGAAGCCACATTTTCCTTTCAATATTTAATAATGTGAATTTATAAGCCAGAATATGTGAATGCAAATCAGCTCTCTTGATAATAATTCACATGATACTGTCAACTCAAACTTGAGTCATAATCTCCAGGCCAAGGATAGGACAGATTTGTTGAGGAAACAAATGGACTATAATTTGTTTGTGAGCCTAGCCTTTTAATTGGCCAAGCCTTCTCTCCAGCCTGAGTTAATATTTGTAAAGATGTTAAAACAGTGTCTAGGATATTAAACAATATTAGATACTGTAATAATATAAAATATTGTTTTCTAGTGTCTATTTTACACAAATAAATATTTTCACTCTGATCTCTCCTCGTTGAGCCAGGATTAAAATGCCAGAGTAAATGCTAAGGAAATTACATGAGCATAACCTAGCATGGACAGAGCTTGTGTTGTGGTCAGGGAGGGCAGCAATCCCCGAGGGTCAAAATGCTAAAATGAAGTAAGTGGTTTCAACGAGGTCATAGATGTGGAAATCATTTTCAGTTTCACAGGAATCCCAAACGGACTTTACTCATCAAATACCTCCTCTATCTTTTTCTCAGAGGAAGTAGTAATAAAGCAATGGGGAACACAACATTTATTTTGAAATAACTTATTTTGATATAATCATAACGCTAGTACCATTTTCAAAAATTCTGCATATTATAGTTTATGTTCTCCAAAGAATCAAGAAGCATTGTATCAAGCTGAATGACAAACTTAGCAATGTATCAGGATAAATTCTTCCTCCCTGGCTTTGAAATGCTTGTGACACTGAGAATGAATATAAACAGTGATCTATAGAGTAAATTAAAAAACTATTTGTTGAGTGTATTTTATCAGATTAGTAAAATACATGTTTAAGTAACCAAAAGGCTCAGAAAAAAAAATGTATGTTTTCTGTGTATTTGGTGGAGGGGGAGACAGGAAGGAGTGGAAAGAAGGAAAACTGTGATCAGGATGTAATGTATGCAAAGAGAAATTATATATATATATATATATATATATATATATATATATATATATATATATTATATATATTAAGAGAAGGAAGCTAAAAAAAGAAGGAAAGAAGAAAATATATGTTCTTAAACTTTAAACAAAGTTACAATTTATTAAATCTGTTCACAGTGTTTCAGACAAACCTGATCCGGAGAAAAAAATCATTCTTTGATCTTTCTTTTGAATTAATACAAAATCAATTAATTCAAAATCATGTCTTTATCAACCATCATTGTCTGAATATGAGAACAACTGATGTCATTTCCTCAGGGTAAATGACATTCAAAAATGTTGCTTCCAACTGGAAAATATGTGATTGCTTTACAGGTATCTGCATTGTACCTTTATTAGATTAAAACCTCACATATTGTTAGTTATATTAAGCTGAGAAAAATAACTGTGTCTTCTATCACTTTTCTACTGGGCTGACAGTTTAATGGCCTTTCACTTTCATTTCATTCTTGACAAGAATCTAACACAGGTTCTGCCTATTACGGATAATGCTGCTATGAACATCGTTTAGCATGTGTCCTTGTGTTATGATTGAGCATTCCTTGGGCATATGCCTAAGAATGGTATAACTGGGTCTTGAGGAATATTGATTCCCAATTTTCTGAGAAACCTCCATATTGATTTCCAAAGTGGCTGTACAAGTTTGCACTCCCAGCAACAGTTCTAACAGTAACTGATGGCAGCAGCTGGACAAATTCACAGCCAAACACCATGCTGAGCTCCAGGAGTACAGTCCAAGAGAGAGAAGAGGGATTCTATGAGCAAGGGGTATCAAGATCATGATGGAGAAACCTACAGAGACAAACAAATCAAACTAGTGGGAACGCATGAAATTTACACCAACACCTGTGGAGGCCCCACAGGACTGGACTAGGGCATATGCATAAGCTAGACAGTTGTGTAGCTAGATCTGTTTAAGAGGCAGTAAAATCAGGATCCATCTGTGGTGCGTGGCCTGGCTTTTTGGAGCCCATTACCTACGGTGGAACACCCTGCACAGCCTTGAGGCAGGAGGAGGGGCTTGGACCTGCCTCTACTGAGTGTATAAGGCTGACTCCCCATTGGAGGCCTTACCTTTTTGTAGGAGGGAATGAGGAGTGGGTTGGGGACGGGGGATGCTGGAAGGGTGGGAGGAGGGAAGAGGGGGATCTGCGATTGATATGTAAAATACTAAAAAAAATTTTAATAAAAATATGTGGAAAAAAATCTATCACAGACCTTTGTTATGCCTTTTTCCTCCTTACTACACTTGGAATTTTTCAGAGTCAGCTTGAATAGTATTCGAAGATTTATTCTTTCTGACACTTTCTTAACCCAAGGTCCAAAGATTTCTGACATTCATAGGGTTTCTTATTATCAGTTCTATCTGTTGCCTGTGAGAGAGTAGTCTCTACTAGTAAGTGATGTTCCTCACCTGATTCCTATTGAGCCATTTCCTCACTGACTTGAGTAGACTTATCAAATTGTAGGAAAATGCTTTGGAAGTATCACACAAGGCAATCTCAGAACACTTAAATATAAATGAATATATAAATAAACATGCCAAAAATAAAATGAAATAAATATACTCGACACAAAATGAAGTTTACAAAGGACATTGCATTTTCTTCTTTAACAATGTAAAACTCAATTTATTATTTGTTTAGTTAAAAATTTGAAAAGGTTTATTTGGAGATTTAAAGGAATCCTACCTATATTTCACAAATAATTGGTAATATTGTCTATAACAAATTTATGTTCCTAATTAATAATATTTTCATTGTGATACTTAACTTCATCTCAGCAGATGATGTGGTGTACATAGAATTTATTCTGCAAATGACTTTTGCTTTTCTATTAGGAATATGAGAGGATGAGCTTAAATTACTTGTACATATTAAAGTGCATTAGCTTCATAACACTTTTCCCCTTAAGTGCTTTGCTACTTGATATGCACTGGACCATTTTTTTTTCTAATTTAGACAGATATTTGATTGGACCTTAACTATATTTTCTTCACTTTGAAACTATAGACTTCTCTTACAATTTTGTGAGTCATAAGTGGGAAATTTTGACTTCCTTAAAAAGATATTTTCTTTTAAATTTAGATGTTTCTGTGAGAAGTATAATAATTCTGTCAGCTTTAAAATATATAGCATTAGTCACTTGTGACTTACGTCAATAGGAAATGTTGCAGCCCGCTTTAGTTAGGTGTATGAAAAATGTGCTTTCACCTTCACACAACTCAAAAGTGATTAAAGCAATTTAGTTCTCCCACAGACAAGTTCACCTTTGGTCCTAGATAAAGCTTGAAACCTCTTCTGAGATACAATCATACCTAGAGAAAATTATGGTTTACACAGGAGCCAGAAATTATCAATTTTTCCCCTTTTAAACAAAATATATGCAAGTTATTATTTAACTCATAAACACTGTAATTTTATTAATGATATAACCAAAAATCAGTCTCTAGTTTTGAAATCTACACTTCCTTATAGTTTCTAGTTTAAAGATCATACATTAATACTTATTAATATTTATTTTTAAAACAAAATATGAACTGATATGATTTTGTAATTGTTATAAATAATTAAATGTATATCCCCCTACTTTATGATAAATTGGTCTGAAGATTTACAGATTCCTCTGTTAACATGCTTCTATAGGGAGCATTGATGCACAGTGATGATACACTCATTTCTGTGGGGTACTCATGCTTTATAAATGGAAATGGCGCCATTTTTGTCTGTGAGTTATTTATTCAGAAGAGAGAGACACATATCCGAACAGTAAAAGGCAATGAGACAAAATTAGAATGGCTACAAGAGCCCTGATTGATTTTTGTCTGAGAGGATGAAAAAGGACTCTCAGATATCTGTAACTCTAAACCCCAAGGCAAAATTCCATCTAGTATACTATACTCTTTTTGTGAGTCCTACAAATGAAATTTTCTACTATTTTTTTATTTGAACCAGAGTCAAAATGACAAAATAACAATACAGACATAATAGGAGAATAAGCTGAGAAAAAAAAATATAAAACAATATGTATGCTTCAAAAGAAGTATTTTTGGGCCGGGCGGTGGTGGCGCACGCCTTTAATCCCAGCACTCGGGAGGCAGAGCCAGGCGGATCTCTGTGAGTTCGAGGCCAGCCTGGACTACCAAGTGAGTCCCAGGAAAGGCGCAAATCTACACAGAGAAACCTTGTCTTGAAAAAAACCAAAAAAAAAAAAGTATTTTTGACTTTTTAGCAAATGCAAGTCCAAATAGTGGGCATTAGTATATAAACTGAAGGAGAATACTACTCAAGGGATAGTAGTTGAACATCTACCTAAAAGTATGAGGAAGAAAGGATCATGATAGGATCTAGAAGTTACATTGAAGACATTAACCAGATGAAAAAATGAAAAATTTCTCTAAAGAAATAAGCAATCAAGAATAACTAAAATATTAGAATAAAATTTACCACAACTGAGTAGATAAATCCAGATCTTTATATATGCATATGTATGTTTGTACATATATATTTCATATATGCACATATATTTGAAATATAGACATATATTTTGAAATAATTTATTCCTAATGCCAAAGGGTTGTGAGTATACACATGACAGGGAGTTAAAGAATTCTAAGACACAGATTGAAATTGAATATACTGCCAGAAGAAATTAATACCAATTTAACTAAACCAATAAAATTTGGGAAAACAGAAAGGAAATTAAATAAAAATCATAACATATTAGATCCCAAAATTAAGCCAATCTATGTAATGTAAAATATAAGTGAGTTCATTCATCCCTTTAAAGAAAAAAGGAAATTTTAAAGAGTTATTAGTGTAATTTGAAAAGGATGAATTCTGCTCATCCAGTGAGACAAACATGAAATCTCTCAAATTAAATAACCAAAGATTATAGGTAGAATTATGTAAAAATATCTTCTATGAATTCAGCACTTTAACAGAAGTGAATATGAAACTGGGGTGGGAAACCCCATACAAATGGTTGAGTGGATAGTGATGTGTGCAAAGCTCCAGCTTAGGACCCCAAGGGATGAGAGGAAACTAACTATGAAAGGTTGTCATCTGATTTTAACACGTGTCATGATACACACATGCCTGCACACACACACACACACACACACACACACACACACACACACACACACACACACACTAAAATTAAATTAAACTGAAAGAGAAGTTAAAATCTCCATCACTTTTCTTAATTAAAATCGATTTAAATATTTCTTGTTATTCCTTTAGAGGATCTGGGTATTAATGGATAGTGGAAATTCTGTGTAAAACAGGGCATCTGTAATCCTGAACAGTTTTACAGACAATAAAGTTTAGGTACTTGAATTATGCTTACTATAAATATAAGTGATTTGTTAAATGACTCTATAATATTTAAAGAGAAAATTATTTCAAACAGAGACTGACATGATATTACATTCCTTTTATCCAAATACTAAGGATTTCTGAGTTCAAGGTAATCCTGGTCTACAAAGCAAACTTCAGGCTAGTTAGAGGTACATAGTGAAATCTTTTAAAAAATATTAATTTAAAATTAAAAAAACAAAAGATAAACTCCAGTATTTTATAACTGTACCTTCAATTGAGGCAGGTCCAAGCTCCTCCCCCTGCACCAAGGCTGTGTAAGGTGTCCCAACATAGGCGCTGGGCTCCTTGAAAGTAAAATTACTAGGTTCCAACAAATGGTGTCTTTTCCTTTTAATAAAATAATATTACATATTTACCAATTTAAAGAGAATGCCATACAAAGATTCTTGATTGTATTTATCTGTATTGCCTCCATGACTCTGGAAGGTCCCCCCAGAACCCTGTCCACCCTCCCTCTGTGCCCTTTACGATTTATTTTCTCGTTTTATGAGATTCTTTCTTACAACAGGTGTCCTGATCCTCTGACTTTATCTAAATCTTCTCTATACTATTTCTCAAAGTCCCTTTAATTTAAGTATAGGGATTGTGTTGTTAAAAATAACTTGGCAAACACCCCACTCTGTATTTTTGCTGCTTCTGACTTCCTGCAATTATCTTTGTCTGTAACAAGAAGTGAAGTTGCTTTGGTAAGGGGTGAGTGCTATGGCAGCCTGTGGATGTGATGATAAGTGTTTAGAATACAGTTGGAGAGTCTGTTGGTTTAGCGAAGTGGCAAAAATAGATTCTCTTCCAGGTTCCATGCCTGACCAGACACAGGGAGTTGGCCAAACTTACAGTGCCAGGCATGAATTCTTTCCTATTGAATAACCCTTGAGTCCAATTAAATTGCTATTGGTTGACCCTGAAGCTATAACTGCCAATAATGCTACTCTGGAGATGTCTTGCCTTATTGGTCATTGCTGTGGTTCATTGGCATTATAGCAGGATATAAACATGGATTGCTTTTCTCCATTGGCTCATTTCATGGCTCCTTCTGAAACTAGGAGAACCAGTCCTCAGTGAGGAGGCCTCCAGATCACAGGCAGATTTATCCCTTCTCCTGCAGCTGAACTGCGTGGTGTCTTCAGGCTGGGAACTCACAGCAATCCGCCTGCCTCTGCCTCCTGCATGCTGGGATTAAAGACATTTGCCAATACCGTCTGGCTCATTTTTTTTGCTTTTTTTTTTTTATTATTCTGGTGTGTTTTTTTTTTATTTTACATTTTTTATCATTTATTTTTTACATGCTTGTTTGCAATCTGAGGAGAGAGGGTATAGAGTTGGGTGAGTAGGAAAATGGGAGTGAATAACTGTAACCAAAATATATTGTATTAAAAGAAGATCTACTTTAAATGAAAATATAAAACTGAGTCTTAGAAATTGAAATAGTATTATATACAATTCATTTTTATTTTAAAACTTCTTCAATGACACTCTTTAAAAGTTTTATAGATTTGACATGTTTTTAAATACTTCAGTAATGTATATGAAATTTTCTGATAATTTTTTTAAAAAATCTATCATGTTATGTACTCAATTATGTCAGTGTTGAAAGTTCCTATATATTAGATTAATTTTTCAGAAAATTAGTGCATAATTTTTAACAATGTTAGATATTTAGAAGTCATATATCAAATTAATTTCTTATGTACACTTCAATCTATACTTCTGATAGCTAGTAACTATGTGACATTGTAGCCAGAATCTTATTTAATATGAATCTTGGACCTGGAATAATAAAGCTTTATATGATATAATTATAAATGCATATATGGAGAGAGAGATTTGTCTCTAAAAATATTTGTAAATTACGTGTATGTTTTACCCCCTGCAAAAAGCTTTCATGCCTCTGTAATTTTTTTTAAAAGATTTATTTATGTATTATGTACACAGTGTTCTGCCTGCTTGTATGCCTGACAGAAGAGAGCACCATATCTCATTACAGATGGTTGTGAGCTACCATGTGGTTGCTGGGAATTGAACTCAGGACTTCTAGAAGAGCAGCCAGTGATCTTAACCTCTGAACCATCTCTCCAGCCTACCTCTGTAACTTAATATATGTACTGCACTTACCTCGCTGGTAAGTGGCAGACTTTAAAATTGAGATCTACCTCATGATTGTAGCATAGTCCCCTTTCTTTTAATATCTTACTTTTCTGGAACTTACAATTTGTTCTAACAGTTAAACAAAGCATGCTATCAATATTTGTAGTTTGGAATTTATGGCTTTTTACACATTTGAATGTGATTTTTAGTTTCCTTGTTATATTTAGTGCTTCAAAAAATCTTAAAATCAAGAAGGAAAAATGATGAAATAATTTGAAGTACTAGTTTAGGGTTATTCTTCTTAGAATTTTTTTTTTTCATTTTAATGTGCGTAGTAGGGTATTTAAAACAGAAGAAATCACTCAGTCACAAATTACTAAACAGGATATTTGTGTTTCCTCACTGATAATGGATTAATAATTAGCTTAGAAAAGTGACATGAGGCCCAGTGGGCACAGTAATTATATCTTTGAAACATAGAAAACACATGTTTAGCAATATAAGTAAACCAATAAAATTTTCAATAACACCAGTAATTTCTTCTATCGTAAGTGAAGAAAAATAGCCTTGAGATGGTTGGAATTATACTTCAAAGCATGCCATTGAAATAACAGTTCTGGCCTTTCATCCACTTCACAGCATAGAAAATAGCCATACACTCCACATTCATCAAAAGTTTCTCTAGGATTCTACATTATGAAAATTTCAATACATAGAAGTTTTGTCCTGTAATCTTGTATTGAAAAAGTAAAATCAAAAAATTGAAATGAAAGACTAAGAATATTTATCTCCTTAATAATTTTGTTGCATTTGGGTGGATTTTAGTATTTGAAAGGATTAAAGATCTTCACATATCTTAGTTAAGACCAGTGTTGAGATCAAAGTTCATAGGCCTAGACCTCTTTAACTGTGAGCTGTTCTGCTGCATTATGCTTTGTTTCTAGTACCCTTATTTCCCAAAAATCTGAGAAATACCACTGGAGTAAAGGAACTCCTTGTGATCTAGTCTTTAGAGGAACTGTCATCAGGAATATAACACGGAAGATAGGAAGAAAGGGTGGAAAGGCATTAGGCATAAAAGAAAGATGTGTGAGAGTTCACAGTGGATTTATTATACTTTATTTTGTCTAAGAAAGAGATAAACATGTTGAAATGAATAATTGTTTATATTGTATTTTTATCATGCTTTTATTAATGTTTAAAGGTAAAAAATATGTGCACTATACTCTTAAAGCCAAATTAAAAATAAAAATAAATTGGGTTAGGTTAGCAATAAAAGATATGATCAAATATCATAAAGAAATTTAACACGTACTTTATAAGTTTTGAAATTCCAATAGAGCATATACTATTATTATATGACTCTTACAGTACCTCTTTTCCAATATAAATTATTTGTATTCTTACAAAGTTACTTTAGTGCTACTTTTAGTGATTATCAGTGCCAAAAGAATTAGAACTTCCACTAACTTTTTGTGAGCAAAGCCAATTTTGTTCAGATAAAAAATAAATGACAGAACTGTTCTGTAATGACCAGTTTCAACAAGAAATTCACTTCTGTCTTGCTAATGATGCTCTTAAGTCCAGAGCTTTTCTATGCTGTGCTCATCAGTTCTCTTGGGTGCTCATTTAATTGGGTGATAAATGGATGGATATGACAGTCTCAGTATGAAAGTTCAGCCAGTCTATGCACAGGCATTATTTGTCCTATTATGAAAAGAAAAAGAAAGTCAGAAGCTATGGATGTGTTGTTAAGAAATATGTGATAAGGCTGCAACTTCAAAAGACACAAGCAATAAGAAGAGCTTTAATAAATATTTCAGAATGATAATATTAAATATACAATTTCAAAAGAGTAATAGGAACTTTTATGTTAAGGCTGTTTTAAAAAGTAAAATAGAAGACATTTGGAGAAATACTTTAATACAGTATATTGCTTCCTAAACCAAAGGAAAAATTAAAAATAAGTATAATAATGAAGTTTTTCATTAAATGTGAGAGGCACACACAAACATCTAGTTCTAATTGGGTATCTATCACTGGTGTCCTAATATACTGTAACACTTGGGAAACGGTTCTTGGCACTCTGACAGTGACAGATTGGCCAGTCGGTGTTTTGTGTGAGCTCTTAGCTATGATGGTCTGTCAATGACCTTGCTTGTGCTGCCACTGTCCTCTAATGTAGTGATAGGAGCTTCATGCCAACACTTGACATTTACTCGTGAGTATTTTTAGTTACTCTGTCAAAGAAAGCAGAATAGAGAATTCGGATTCTAATACATACCTTCAGGAGCATCAGCTTGTTTTCTCACTGCTGGGCCGAGGCTCCATCCACAGAAACTGGTATCCTGTGATGGACAGTGGGGGCTAAGGAGGTGAGTTCTCCAAAGTAGAGAACGGAGTCTTAATATAACATCAATAAACGATGCAGCTCTGTTTGAGGGCTACAACAGATTTGATTTTGATCTTGTTGAGATGTCCTCAAGTGTAGATCAAAATCTCCGCCAGCCATGTGTCTTCATTATTCCATCTTGCAAGGACAGGGAATTTTAAGGTTAAGTCCATTGAAGGCATTTGGAAAAAGAACAAGAAAACCCACCAAGAGCACTCTAAGAATGTTCTTTTCCAAACAGAGGTCACTATTTCCGGGCCAGAAAATATTTTCTGATCCTTCTTCTTGGAAGATTTAGCTATGTTAAATTTAGTCTTCCAGATAGCATCAAACTCGGTATCTTCATTTATAAGATGACACTAATTATGCCATTCTTCAAAATGATTAAAATAGTGTATATTTTATAATGATGTGATATTTGTACTCTGAACTTTCATTTAGAAACACCTTTTTGCTCTTCAATTTTAAAGTTTAGGGTCAGTTTTAATAGAATGAGAACTGGAAATTTGGGCCAGTGAGAGGGCACAGTGGGTCAAGGTCTAATGACCTTAGTTCTATCCTCAGAATACATGCTGTACAAGAAGAGAGCTGGCTTCAGCAGGCTATATTCTGAATCTCTCTCTCTCTCTCTCACACACACACACACACACACACACACACACAAATGAATAAACAATACATGAAGAAACTAAAAGTCAGTGAGATTATAATCCAAAGAACAAGCAAAAAAAAATCAACCAATATTCTATTTTTCAGTTTGGTTTCATTTATAAAACATTTATGATATAATATTGGCCCCATTTTCCTACAGTTTAATTTATTTGGTTCAAGAGAAAAGGTACTAAGGCTTTACCACAAAACTGCCAAATGTGGAGCTTGCATAATACTCTTATTATACTCAGACAGCATATTCAGCCCAGCCATGCACTGGGCAGTCTGTGATCTCTGTACAAGCCCCTTTACAAGGTTAATTTATTTCTCTGTGGTGTGAATATTGATGACATCAGATGACTCCTAGACAACTTTAGTGTAATACAATCATAGTGTAAAACAATATATTTTATGGAGCTTGCATAATAAAACACAAACTTACGTAATAATGTCAGTTGCATTAACCAACAAAAACATAGCTTAAGGCTTCTGAATGTATATCCTGATAGTTAGGAATCCAAAGAAGGAGATTCTTTTTTTTTTTTTTTTATCTCTAGTTTCTTAAAAATTCTGTCACTTAAGATTGGTATGATTTAAAAGTAAATAAAAAATAACATATATAGGAGTGAGCCACAGGTTTGGCTGCTCCATTGCCAAGAAGTGCTACATATTTAATGTTACATGGAAACCATGGTCTAAGAACCAAGAGATCCCGTGTTTGTTAGGCGACCCGGCTCTGACTTAATAGGTACTTCAATTTCCCCTAAAATCTTCCTTTTTTCTAGCCTGCTGTGTAATTTTATTTTTTAAATGTGTGCTCACAGAGTGCACTCAGTCCCTCTCAATAGATTGGCATGTGGCTATTTGTAGGTGGGAAGCCTCAATACTACTTTGATAGAGGATAATTTATAGGGTACGCAAAAGTAGGCCAATCATTGTCGTTGTGTATGGACTCATGGAGCCAAGAACAAGAAGCAATCACTTGGAAGTAATGTTGCTCCTGAAAGGTGAACTCTGCAGCATTCCCAAATAAATCCGTGCCCTAGCTTCTGTAAGATTCTCAAACATTAACTCTTATCTTCACATAAATTCATTTTCCTTCACATTGTTTCTATTTTCATACTCTAATAATCTATGCTGATAGTCTCTGTTTTGTTTATATTTAATAAATATTGGTATCAGTACTATTGGTGGTAGACGAATTTCTAAACGGTCTTATTAAATAAGAAACACAGAGCCAATTAGAGGGGTAAAAGCCTTAGAGATCAGGGAAATAGTTAGAGCCACCAGCTAACCTTAACTCATCACACTGCTGTAGTTTCCTAAGAGAGCTATGTCCTGTCTACCCAGACTTTTATTGCGTTGCTCTTCTGCCTTCTCATTGGCTCTTAGCCCAGCTACCTCACTTCCTTGTCACTGCCTGTCTGCACAGACCTCCAGGTCTCTATGGTTCGTACTGGGGTTAAAGGCATGTGTTACCATGCTTGGCTGTTCCCTAGTGTCCTTGAGCACACAGAGACCCTGCCTGCCATGTGATCAGATTAAGGGCATGTCCTACCATTGCTTGACTTTTGTGTTAATGGCTTTGCTATTTCCTCTGATATCCGTGCAAACTTTATTTATTAACATACAAATAAAATATCACCATATTTCAGCACAACTAAAATATCACATTTCCCCTTTTTTGTCTAATAAAAATAAAAAATAATAAAAAAGTTATGACTAATATAAGAAAAACTGTGTACAATAAGTACAATAACTATATACAATATATACAGGCAATAAATACATCAGCAATGTCTAGTCCATTTGCATTTGACAAATTCAGAGAAAATATTCCATTTGTCTAACCTATTTTAGTGAGTCCAAAATGTACCTAATTCACTTTCTATACTAGCTTGTATTATCAACAGAAAACTATCCTATGGTGTCTTTCAAACTTTTACGTTTTGTACCTCCTTAAGGAATGCCCAAATTCCCAAAATATTGTTTATAAATGTTTATTTTTATTTAAAGAGGGTTGATTATATATCTTTCTAAAAAAGAGGGGAGATATTATAGCTATGATAGGATAAAAGGGTAGATCATTGAACCTACTTTTAAAGAACATCAACTTGTTTGAAATGTGTAGCTGGAGTTTTCTCCAGTCCCACATGGGCCCCACAGTTCCACGGCCCACTTATAAAATAATCACTCAGAAGCTCATATTAATTAAAATTGCCTGGTAATTAGCTCAGGCTAACTATTGACTATCTCTTACATCTTAAATTAACCCATTTTTATACATCTATACCGTGACATGTGGCTTGTGGCTTACCAGTATCTTACATCATGCTTTTCATGGAAGTGGCTGGCAGCGTCTCCCTGGCTCAGCCATCCACTTCTCAGAATTCTCCTCTCTCTTTGTCCCGCCTATACTTCCTGCTTGGCTACTGGCCAGTCAGCACTTTATCAATCAATCATATACAGCAAAAATGTTTTACGTTGCTATAGATTTTAGTTTTTTGATACAAATATACAGTTGATTTTGTTATTATATAAATATATTTTTTCTACTCTTGTTTAAGGTATTATGTTTATGTGGCTCTTTTGAAATTGTAGTGGATAATTAAGAAATACAGACTAATAATTAGTCTTCTATGATAGTCAAACTTATAGTTATGTTAAGTTTTCTAGGTATATATAGATATAATTCAGTTAGGTAGGTAATCTTCAAACATTTCAAAGACCTACAGAATATGGCATTTTAAATGTTTTAAAAACTTAGACTTTCTGGAAAGTGTGGCATGTCTGCTTCTGGCAGCACTGATTTACTTCAAAGAAAAAGATGGGCATCTAAGACACTTCATAAGGAGTTTATCTTCTTCTTGGCAAAAATAGCCATTTGGGTAAGAAACTGTTCTTGCTTGGACTGCTTGATAAAATGTTGTATCGCCTGACATGCAGGACCCATAGGAAGGTGACCACTGAACTTTGCAAGATGATATGGTGCTTCAGGTTCTTGCTTTGCAGAAGAAACTGCCAGACATTCTACAGGACACAGAGAGAAGTGACTTAGAGACTCTAGGCCTGTGCAATGAAGATGGATGCCCCAACATTGCAGAGGAACTTTGGATGACTGTCCAGGCAGCAGCTTTCTCTGTCATTCTAGATTTTTGGAAGTTGCTTACAATGCATTCCCTATTTACTTAGGTAATATTATATCCTTCTGGGGTCTTTGATGTAGTTGAAGACTAAATAGTTATAATTATTGTTTTCCTTGGTTTTGATAGGCAATAAGGTGGATATGAAACCTTGGAATCACAAATATAGGATAGATAAGATATCTTCTATAATTTTGCCAAATACAAGTAGACTAAATAGTATAACTATAATTCTCGCTTGATAACTGTTTTGTAATATATAATTTTTCTATGTTAAAGTTAAAATTTTCCTCTTTAATTAATAAGAAAAGGGGAAATGCTGTGGAATGATGTGTTTGTATACTGGTTTAATAAAATGCTGATTGGGCCATAGCCAGATAGAAAGTATAGGCAGAATAAGCAGACAAGGAAAATTCTGGGAAGAGGAAGGTGGAGTTAGGAGACACCAGCCTGCTATTGAGGGAGCAGCAAGTAATGGCACACAGGTAAAGCTACAGAAAATGTGGCAACATATAGATGAACAGAATGGGCTGATTTTAAGTGTAAGAGCTAGTCAGTAGTAAGCCTGAGCTAATGGCCGAGCAGTTTTAATTAATATAAGCCTCTGTGTGTTTACTTGGGTCTGAGTGGCTGCAGACTGGGCAGGACACAAGAAAACTCTGGCTACAGTTTTGTAGTATCTTTTTGAGACAGGGTCACAGTAAGTAGCCCTTGCTGACCTCAAACATTCTATGTAGACCATGTATGTGGTTCTTCAACTCAATGAGAATCATTCCTCTGTCTTCCAAATGCATCGATTAAAGATATGCACCATCATTCACGCCTAACTATATTATTTTATTTGTGTCTTGTTTCAAATATCCAAGCTCCTCACACACAAAAAGAAAATCTGAAGAGCTTTCTGAACTGACTGGTCATGGCTGGAGAGATGTCTGCATTGAGATCATGTACTGCTCCTGTAGATGACAGGAGTACAGTTCTTGGCATCCAAATTGGAACACACAGGGTCATATTTATCACCAGCTCCAGGGAACCTGATGCTGTCTTGAGGACTACAGAGGCACCTGTACTCACACATGTGTGCTGCCTCACACAGATGTACAATATAAAGAATTTTAGCAATACATGCATGAAAGTAAAATAAAACAAAAATTATTCCCTATAAGTGAATTCTTTCTATATATAAGTATATTTTAATCCATTGATATTTTAGGGGATAGAATAATGGTAAACAATTCTCTGCAAGAAGTTATTTGCATAGAAAAATAATTTAATAACTTCATATACTCCACAATAAAGTTGTGTTTGGCAATTGTGATTTACATGAGGAAACATTGGTGATATGGACATTGATTATATGTCATAAATGGTTTTTGAACTACTGCCAAATAAGTAGAACAGGTTCAAGAAAACATTTACAATGTCAACTATATTTTAAATCATTATGTTTATTAATTATGCACCATACACTAAGCATAATGCTTGGTTTTTCATGTAGGTGTAAAAATAAATAGATTTGCTATACTCACACATTTTATCTGGAAGTATTTGACATATGGGTTTTCACACTTCAAAAGTAATATTTTAAAATAAACAATTTTGAGAATTACAAAATATTCTTGATCCAGAAGAAAGGTTTATCCAATAAGAAAATTTTAAGGTACTTTATAATGATGATGTTTGAAAATACATTTATTGGTTAAAAGTAACTCGTAGAGGTATGTCAGTGTGATAAAGAACTAGCTCTATACTGTCTGATGTTAAAGGCTTGATAAATGTTGAAATAATTAATAACTGATAGACAACATAGAAAGGATTCTTGTAAGCTCCATATTTATATTTCATAGAAGCCAAAAAATCCTAAAGCTACACCTTCTGTGAAATAAATAATACAGTCATTTTTTCTTTGGTGTTTGTAAATCTGATAATGTAAGCTATATGTGTAAATATCTTTCATGGATAGACAGAAAGATTTGTGATTTCTCCAGTTCTCACATAACTTTAAAATTTATGTGTTTTTTCATTGATTATTTTTCTCCAACTCATTTTTTGAAAGTTTAGTACATTAAGTATTCCTTTATAATACAGTTTTTAATTTCTTATTTCTTTGTAACAAAGAGTTAAAAAAATAAAAGTCCTTATGTGCTGATTTACTTTACAGGTAATGAACTCTTACACTATTCCAGGTACAATGTGGTTAGTAATAAGAAGATGAGAGTTAAATGCACAAGAGATATGTTGTTTGCATTGTAATTTGATGATTATTGTTAATAAACATAAGCATGTTTGTAATAAGAAGATGGGATACAAAAATATCTTCAACAATTTAATCCCTAATTATTTGCATATTTATTCTTCAATTTCTTTTCTAGTCCTGGAAAATAGTACTTTTCATAATGTTTTAAATATCTTTTTCTCAAAAATATTTTAGCAGATAAGTTTCTGGGATGTTTACAAACACTCAAATAATTATTCTGACATACATTTTGAGTATTAGCCACATGAATTAAGAAATTGATATTATTACTATTATCTATGCTGAATTATTTCAAGTAAAGTTCACACATAATCATACTAACACTAGAAAGATGTTATTATTCAAAATGAAACATAATCAGTATTGTTCTCACATTCCATGCTTATTCATATTGTTGTTTATAGGTGGGTTTATTAGTAAGGTTTTTTTTAATTAGGGGCAAATGAGTAAAGGCCATGAATACATACATATACATGTACTCACATACATATATAGAAATAAATATGAGTATGTTAATTCACATTAGATAAATGGTTTATAACTCTTACACTGGTAGTTATGAAAAAATAATATTCCTAGGCTTAGAAAAAGTTATGGTATATTTTCAGATGAGCTAATATTAATTGGATCTACATTTATTAAAGATTTTTACTTTTATGTGTTATTTTATGTGTGTGTAGTTGCATGAGTTCATGTTACTATGTGCATGAAAGAAAGAGGAACTGGAGACCAGAAGAAGTGTTCATAGATAATTGTGCTCCAACATGTGAGTGATGTGAACGGAACACAGACCCTCTGCAAAAGCAGTAAGGACACTTAAATGCTGAGCCATCATCTCTTCAGCCCCTGGATTTATTTATCTACTTTATTACCTATTTGTTGATTGATTCATTCATAAGAATTATTCATTTTATGCATGTGGATGCTTGGCCTGCCTGTATGGACATCACATACATGCCTTGTATCCTCAGAGGTCAGAAGTGGACTTTGGATCCCTGTACCTAGGGTTGCAAATGATTGTATGCCACCATGTGGGTCCTGGAAATTGAACCTAGGTCTTCTGGAACAGCAGCCAGTGCCCTTAGCTACTGAACCATCTCTCTAGTCTTTGATAGATGGATGTTTGATGAGGAAAATGAATAAATAGGCACAAAGAAATCCATAATTGTGGCTGCAGATGTATATGATTTGGCACCTGTCCTGATACAATGAATTAAGAAAAATTGTTAACTAGCTTTATTAATAAAAATGATATTAACCTATTTAGGCAATTTAGTTGTTAGTACATAACTTAACTACAGAACTGAGAGTTCAAGTTACAGCCATTTAAGGAACTGTTGTTTTCATCAAAATTTGGAAGTTCCCGAAAGTTAACAAACCTCCACAGCTCTTTACTATCACTCCCACACACTCAAACTGTCATCCTGGTCTCTGACACTCAATTACTTTGCCTAATTCTTTTAGTGGATAATAATGAAGCATGATATTTCCTTATTTATTTATTGTTTTTTAATTCACCTAATTTTAACATTATCATAATGGACTTCTGGCACATTAAATTTGTAAGACCTATTCCTACTTATTCTATGTCATTGTCTTTAATATTCTGCTGTATAGCCAGGCTCTAAATTTAATTTCATATTATATTAATAACTGATAGCAATTGTGGCATTTTTTCTAAATTGCACTGCTAACCGGCTGTACTGAGAATGCCCTTGTGAATGTCTTTGCATGCCTTTGTCACATTCATACTTATTTTATACTAGACACTTAGGTTATGTCTTTTTCTACTTATGAAGACATTTTCAGTGATGTTTTTAATAAAACAATTATTTTACAGTAATATCAATACTATTACTTTGCATTTCTCTTTTAAAACATGATTGGTAAATTACATAGTAGCATCTCTTTATGCTTCTATTTTTCAGGTCCGTGATAAGAAAAGTAAGCAATTTCATCTATTGTTTAATTTTTTGGAGTTTTCGTGCATGAGTATTGTATTTACATCATTTCACCTCCCTTCTCCCACTCAACTCCTCCCCTGTGTCCCTGATTGTCTTCCAGATCCATGACCTCTTCAACTTCTTGACTTAAGGAAACACTTGCAAATGAGATACTTGATTCTTACCAATTGCCCAGTGTTTAGTTTACATAAGCAGAGTTATATATAATTACTCAAAAGCTAATTTGGTATAACCAGATTTAACTGTGAAATACAACTCTATCTTTTCAAAGAAAAAGGCTCTGGATGAGTTCTCCCGTGAGTTCTGGTAGAACTATGTGGAGAATCTAGGTCAGATGACCCTACTCAATGAACCCCACTCCTGTTTGCAACTGGGCAGTACTAATCAGAGTAAGATTTTAAATGAAACGAAACAAAGCAGTGTAGCATAAATCTTAAAGGTACTTATTAATAAAATCAAACCTGAGGTCAGTTATTGGGGTGAATGCTGGAAGATCAGAGAAGCAGAACAAGCCACAGCTACCTCATCTTGCCAATTACTCAGCTGATCCTGTTTCCTGAGACTGGAAGTTTCTGAGTCCTCATCCAAATGGATCTCAGCTGAACTGCTGCTCAAAAGCCTAAAAGCTTAACCAGCCAAATGCTTCTAGTTTCTTGTCTTCAAGCCTTATATATCTTTCTGCTTTCTGCAATCACTCCCTGGGATTGAAGGCTCACTTCTTGGGATTAAACGATTGTGTCACCATGCTTGGCTTTTTCCAATGTGGCCTTGAACTCACAGAGATCCAGAGGGATTTCTGCCTCTGGAATGCTAGGATTAAAGGTGTGAGTGCCACCATTTTCTAGCCTCTGTATCTAGTGGCTGTTCTGTTTTTTGACCCCAGATCTGTTTATTAGGGTGTACAATATTTTGGGGAACACAATACCACCACAAAGCAGAACTAACAAACAAAACATAAGAAGATGTGGATTTTGGAGGTGATGTGAAAGAAGGTTCCTGGAAAGAATTGAAAGGAATGGAGGTTTGATAATATCAAAACACATTCTATATATGGGTGAAATTTTCAGAGTAAATACAAATAAAATAATAAAAAAATCAAATATCTGTGAAAGATAAATGACTGTGAATGTGTTGATACTATGAACAAGCAATGGTTATGAACAGCAATTTCTTCTCGTTTCAACTATTTTCATGTGTAATAAAACTCTGACGGTAAACAAGTAAAAATGGGAAAATATTAGCAGTTGTTCCTCTGGGCTAGTCATTTATCTAGTTGCTTGTGTTTCCAACACAGACATTTATTACTGTTTTTATTGAAAATGGCAGGTTGAACAAATAATCATATTGCTACTCTCTGTGTCTTATAGTCATGTAATAAAGAAGTAGTACACAGATGACAAGACACTGTCAGGGGAAGAGACATATTTATGTCTTTTTCAGAACTCAAAAGAGATAAAACATTCTTCCCTTTGACCATTTGTAACATTCCTAGAAACATTAAAAGCTTCATAAGATATATATATATATATATATATATATATATATATATATATATATATGACATAGCTGATTTGAAATAAATGCTTTATTTGATCATACATTTATATTGAATTTTTGAGAAGCAAAAGTCAGTTTTGTCAAAATGAGGTCCAAATCATTTATATGATATTGGAAAGATCCAAACAGAAAAGTGCTTATTCTGATAAAGTATATGTGGAGGGCCATCGTGGTAGTGAGTGGAACAAAACTTGATGATAATACGTAAGACCCTATATTCACTGCTAACTACTGCAAAAATGTGAGAATGTATAAATATATAGGAATTATACTCAAATAATATTACTAAAAATCAGTGATGATACAAAGGTCTGATACCTTAAAGTCAATGCACAAATAAAATATATGCTTATACTTTAATGTATTATTTTCAAAATCACATATAATTTACAATCAATAAAATGTAAATGGGATTTTAATCTTATTTATGAAAACTCCTCAATTGTGTCAATAGCTGCAGAGCAACAAACTTTTTTTTTTTTGGTTTTCTGGGTGTTATTCTTTTCTGTTGTGTGATATTTAACAAATATTTTTTTCCCTTAACCAATAATTTGGTATTAGTGTGCCAATGGTCATTCATATATATGTATATATACACATGCATATTATACACACACACACACACACACACACACCATATATATTCAATGATGGGCACAATCTGGGATCATTAATATGTAAGTGTCTTAGCTAAAGTTTCTATTGATGTGAAGAGACACTATGTCCACAGCAACTATTAGAAAAGGAAACATTTAATTGGTTGCTTATAATTTCAGAGGTTAAGTCCATTATCATCATGGCAGGACATGGTGGCATACAGTCAGACATTGTGATGGAAAAGGAGCTGAGGATTCTACCTCTTGACCCTCAGACAACAGGAAGTGAACTGAGACACTGGCTGTGGCTTGAGCATATATAAGACCTCAAGCTCACCCCCACAGTGACACACTTACTCCAACAAGGCCATAATGTTAGAATCCTGCTCTAACTCTTCTGGGTCTAATGTCTTACATCATGGACATACCCACTGCATGCATGGTCATGCAATCTCTGTCTTAAAAAGCCACACATGAACCACTATGTTCTCTCTGTGTGCTCCTATTTCTGTTTCCTCTCTGCTCTGCTTCTGCCATCTTTCTGCCTCCACCAGGCCTGGCTCTGCACCACCACCCCGCCCCCACACCTCCCTCCAATAAAGCTCTAGAAACTAATATTGGGTTCTGCCATGGCCGTGACTCTTCCACCAACCCACTAGCACAGCTCAACCTTTCACATACATACTGCAACAAAGTGACACTTCCCAATAGTGCCAATCCCCATGAACTTATAGGGGTCAATTACATTCTGACTACCACAATAAAGATATTGTATTTGTTTATAAGTAACTATATTAAAACCAAAACAAGGCTATACAAAATAGCATTTTGTCTCATCCTTAAAAAGAAATATGTGTGTAAGTGTGTGTTCATGCATATGTGTACATTCCAAAATATGTAAATACAACCGGCTCAGTCAACATAGTGTTAGCGGGATGTATATGATCTCAGCATTAGTCACTTGGTATTGGATAACCTGGGATCTTTTTCCTGGGGAAAACTATTTCTCCTACTGTCAGAATTCCTTACTTTGCTGTAGTTCAATGTCTAGGCTTGAGACACCTATATTGTCCCTGTTTCCATATTAGCATAAAAATATGGAAGCCATCCTTGTTCAGCTTTGTTAGGCATACATGTTAATGAGACTTCATTGGTGTAGTTTCTCTGACTTTTCTAGGAGACAAAAATCTCACAACAATTATCTTGCTGCTCTTGCTTTTAAAGCCTTTTCATCCTCTCTTTCCCTAGGATACTCAATTGAGACTAGGAAAAGGAAAAATGCAATAGATGTATGAGTTGAGAGTTGCCATCACAGGTTTCTTTCCCTTTGTATTTTTATGGCCTATGTTTTCTGTATTGGTTTCTGTCTGTTGCAAAGAGACTAAAGTGTGAAACCTATATTATCTGTAGCAATAAAGATAAATATGATAAATATTTAAAATTTATTTAGAAATGATACTGGTTTAGGAAAATGACTGTTGGCTCTTCTTCAACTTCCTTGATAATGTAGGCACATGTAGTTTTCAATGGAAAGGATAATTTTGAGGGCATTAAGTAGAATTAGACAGCAGTTGGTTATTGCCAAGCTATACATGTCAGTATTGTTGCCTTTGGTATAAAATGCCATGATGTATCATAGTTTTAGTTCATAGACATCATATCTAAGAAGGAATTTTGAATGATCTCATGGAAGCTTGCATGGAGCCCTCTATTATGAATGCTCGTTGTCAAATAGGAGACTTTCAGGTCAGATCTAGCTTAGGTCCTCAAGATTGCATATTTAAAGTCATAATGCCTTAAGCAATAGGGATTTCACTCCAAGTTCTAGGTGGAAACCAAGGGTAAGGGTGAAAACTTATATCATTTTTTTTGAGTCTCTTGGATAAAACTAACCAACAACTCAGAAAGGTATTCCTCAACCCTGGTGTTCGGTTTTATATTAGATAGTCTATAGTTATTAGGGGAAGTGCTGTCAGCTCAGATAAGAAGATTTTTTACTTTGTGTGTGTGTGTGTGTGTGTGTGTGTGTGTGTGTGTGTGTGTGTGTTAAATAGCTCATCATACTATACTGTTTGGTTTTAATAGCAGTGACAGTTCATTTCCAGTTCAACCTAAGCAAACACCAGCCTGTATTATTTTTCACATAATTACAATAGTATTTCTTAGATTTAGAAAGAGATTTGTACTCTGTAAAATTCTAGAACTGTGAAATAATTGAAACAGTAGAGAGAGAGTTGAAGGAAAAATGGAAAACTACATGTATGACTTTTTCAAAGTGTACTCTGTTTTTGTAGCTTCAATGAAAATATTATGATAATGTAAGCAATATCCACAAATACTTGGGGACTGAATCAAATACATGCTTATCATAGTCACACAGCAAGCTCTCTACAGAGAAATTTCTGAGCATGTTCAGCTTTACCTTTCACAGATAGTGACACTCGATCTACCATGGCACATGTTCAACAACACTCACACTCCCTAGGCCATCAAGCACACGGCAGGTTGATGTACAGCCACTCCCAGCATTCCAACTCAAAAATATATGTATTCCTTATAATAGAAATCCATAAATTAGACTTTTATATTTCAACCGATGGTCAAACAATTCAGGTAGCCATGGTATGTACTCTGTTTTTGGCAGGTAAGGGTTTGTGCAAAAATATTTGTTTAATAATTGAGATTTAAGCTTTTACTTGTATCCATTTCATTGTTATATTAAAAAGTAAAATATGCACAAACAAACACTATTCCCAATTCTAAACCTAATAAGACATGAAGGATTTATCCATCAATACAATATATTTAAAATTATTTCTGAATTCATTCTAAAAGTATTAGAACTCAGGTTTTAACTAAATTGAACACTGATCAGTGAATTATATTTTGGAAAAGTAATGATAAAGTTATACATGTAACAACAGATTTTTATTAATTGCATCCATAATATGAAATTCCACAATTATACTAAAGCTCTGCATTGAGAACAAAGTAGTTTTTTTTATTTTAAAATATTTTGGGTTTTATTTTTATTTATGTTTTTATTCATCTATTTACATCCTAGCTGCAGCCTCCTGCACCATTCTCTCTTCCCAGTTCCTCTCGCCTATTCTCCTTTCTAATCCTCCAATCCCCTCCAGGGATGTCCACACTCATAAGTGGATATTAGCTGTAAAAGAAAAGGATAACTGTGCTATAATCCACAGATCCAGAGAGACTAGGTAACAGAGAGAGTTCATGGGTTGACACCAAGGGCCTCTTAGTGTGACTCTCTGCATGAGGTTAAGCTTGAACATAAATAAAATAGATTAGCCAACATAGAGGAAGGAGAACTGTCCAAAAACTTGGTTGGAGGAGGGGCATCCAAAGAGTACAGTCTTCAAATTAAGACGATTACTGAACAGGGACACATCCTGCCTGCCTAGCAGATGGAAGGCAAACAGCTTGGAAGTTATTGCATTCATAAAAGTGTATATGTTTGCATTTTCATGTAACAAAAGTGATGGTCAGTTATAGACAGTGGCTTGGGAAGTGACTTTGATTTTCAAATGAAAACAAAATAATTATTATATGAGTCATTTTTTCCAACAGCTTTGAAGAGTATGGTCCTGTCACCTTTTTGAAAAATTAATAATTATATGTTAGTTACATTTTTTTCCCAAAATGATCTTCATATGTATTAGATTCATGCCTGGCTCAAAAGAAGACAAATAGCTGGAGACATAATTCTTTGCTCATCTATGTGCTTTGAAGTACCTCTTGATGTCTACTACATTTCAGAACTTTCGGTGATGTTTACCATCAAATGCTTAATATTGTTGTGTGAGACAAGCACACCCAGCAGAAAGAACACTGTAAAAGTCTGATTTATGTAATGAAGTTGATGTCTTGTTTATCAGGTGACAGAAACACGGACCGGTCCTCTTGGCTGCAGTAACTATGACAACCTAGATTCTGTCAGCTCTGTTCTGGTTCAAAGTCCTGAGAATAAAATTCAGTTGCAAGGTATGTAGTAAAAATTTTATTAATTATTTATGAGCCTAGAGGATATGTTATCCAGTTATAATTTCTTTTATATTTCTGAAAAATAAGTCATTTGTTACTGGAGAGGAGGCCCAAAAGCACGTGGTGCTTTTCTAGAGGACCTGAGTCAGGTCCATCCACCCACATATGATGCTCATTACCCTCTGTAAATATTGATCTAGAGGCTCTGAAATCTCTGCCCTTCTTGTGCACTTGCACTCTTGTGCACATAACTTCTCCCAGACATACACATTGGCATATGATTAAAATAATAAAACATCTTAAAAAATAAAAACAGTATATATATACTAGGAATTTAAAGTTATTGACAAGGTTAATGTATGTATCAATTTTAAAATATTTTGATGATTTAGATAAAATGAAAAAAAATATCAACTTATTTTCCTTCAAAGTAAGTAATAATAATAATTAAATCCTATCTTGAGATAATTTTTTCTTGTAAATGGCAATCACTGTTCCAGTAAGAGGAAATTTATACAGGCTTGTACAGTATATGGCTTTTTCTTAGAAATTTTGTACAATTTGTAATCCTATCTATTCATCCTATAAAATATGCTAGGCAATTTAAGTTTAACTTAATATAGCAGATGATGTTGTCTTACTTTTCAGGCAAGTAAAGTACAGATGGTATTATATCAAACTGCTTGGATTTTTGTTATACCAATTCAGGTTGATTTTGTCATAGTAAACATGATTTGTCAGTTTATTCATACTGTTTTGGAAGATGATTAAATGCAAGAAACTTTGCTAAAAATATCAACAAGTATGTGTATGTGTGACCACAAAAAGCCACGAGTATGTTTAGTCCTTTATTCTTAAAAGCAAGAGACAGAACAAGGGGCTAGAGAGAAATCAGTGGTGAAGAGCCCTTGCTGCTACTGTGGAAGATTAGTACTTGCTTCCCAGAATCTACATGGCAGCTCATAACTGCCCTTGACTCCAGTTTCAGGGGATTTCATTCCCCCTCCTGACTATGATGGGCTACTTCATGCATATGATGTAAATACACACATTCAGCACACACCCACACCCATGAAAATTAAGTAAATATTTTCTAAAAAAAAGAAGAAAAATAAACAGCAAAAATGCACCGTGACATAAATATTACTTGAAGTAGCCTGACATAATCCTAGTGATCATATAAAATGGGTAATTGTCTGTACAGAGTTAAATTTTGAGTCATTTCTTTTTTCTATAGATTTATAAAATTCATTTTAGATCTTTATAAATTAGATCTGTAATTAGATTTATATAAAATCACTTAGAAATTGCAGCTTATTTTCTGGTTCTACACATGTGAAGGCAAAATGTATTCAGAGTATAAAGTATAATGTTTAAAGTATCTATAAGTATCTATTCTATGTGGTTAATAAATAACATTACTCCAAATATTAAAACTATTACAAACTATTTTAATATTTAAATCAGGTGAAATTTATCATCCATTTGAGTTTTGAAGTTACTGAAATATTTTTATTATATAAAATAAAAAAAGACAATTCAGCCGGGCGTGGTGGCGCACGCCTTTAATCCCAGCACTTGGGAGGCAGAGGCAGGCGGATCTCTGTGAGTTCGAGGCCAGCCTGGACTACCAAGTGAGCTCCAGGAAAGGCGCAAAGCTACACAGAGAAACCCTGTCTCGAAAAAACCAAAAAAAAAAAAAAAAAAAAAAAAAAGACAATTCAAACACCACTGTTATATCTCCTTGGCCTTTTATTTTTAATGTGAGATTTAGTTTTACATCAGTATATTAAATTGATCAAAAATACAAAAAAAAAACATTTAAAAATATACTCTACAAAGATCATTTATTAACAAAATGCTGATTTTATTTTTCGTGAATCATTGTACAGATTCACAATATAAAAAGAACCTCAAGACTGATGAGATGGTCAGTGACTAGAGACAATTGACTCCAAGCCTGACAATGGAGTTTGGTTCATGGAGACCAAGTTATTGAGAGAAATGATTAGCTCTCTCATGTTGTCTATGCAGTACCTGTACACAGACACACACACATACACACACACACACACACACACACACACACACACACACACAAATACACACATACACAAACACAAGCACTTGTACCATAATTTAAAAAAATAAGTCATATGCCTATATTGAAAAACATGATGAACTAAGTAAACACTCCTTTATATTTTATTACCTTTTATGTTAATATAAAGAACAAAATCACATTCTTTCTTTCACTTTTCTTTTTTTTTCTGCTCACTAAGCCCCAATTTTGGATCATCTATTTTGATTTTATTAGCACCTCAAGATTAAAAATCACTCCTAGAATCACCTTAGGAGATTATCCTGGAGACCCCCTTTCCCAATTACATTGTCTCATGTCCGTTTGTAATAACTGCATTTTTTGTTGTGACCATCCTTCTAGCCTTAACAGAATTCCATTATTCTGAAAGAGCCCTTTTGGAACCCCTTTCCTCCTACTGGATTGCCTTGGCCAGCTTCGATATGGTTTCTGCCAAGCTTTATTCCACCTTGTTATGCTGTGTTTCGGTTGGTGTACCTGGGAAGCCTGCTCTTTTCTGAAGAGGAAAGAAGGAGGAGTGAATCTGGGGGAGAGCTGATGTGGGGTGAACTGGGAGGAGTGGAGATAAGGGAAACTAGCTGCAGTCAGGGTGTAATGTATGAGAGAAGAATTCAAAACAAAACACGACAAAACAAAAAACTGAAATATTTTAACCAAGCCTCACATGGTGACACATGGTTGTCACCCTGCAACTGAATAGCAGAGCCTGGAAGATGGAAGATAAGATATTCTAGGTCATCCTAACTTATGTGGCAGGATGGAAGGCATCCTGTGCTATTTGAGACCTAATATGGGAAGAAAGAGTGAAGGAAGGAAGCAAAGAAGGAAGAAATGAATGAACAAAGGAGCAAAGGAAAGAAATAAGGAAGAGAAGAAGGAAGGGAAGGAGGGAGGGAAGACTAAGGACAATGGTTAATAACTAAAATACAGTCCCCACAAGCTTATTCACACGTGTGCACACATTAGGGAATATGTGTACCCACATACACATGAAAAAACTTACATAATCCCTTATACACAATGTTTACCTACACATAAAAAAGGGAAAGTCAAAACAGAAGGAAACAGTAGGTAAAAATAAATAATAATATATGGAAAATTGTGCCAACAATAAATAGTTATTTAAAACTAAGTGAAATTGGAAAACATTTACATTTCTTTTGTAACAAAAGCAATGCATTATTTTGCCCTTGGCTTTTAACTATGAGCCTGAGTCAATGAAAATCATGCATTAATATTCATGGAAAAATGAATTTTACAAATTCTATGATAATTGAAGCCATATCCTTTTGTCCATTTAATAACAATACCATATATTTACCAGTGTGTCTATTCTACACATTTGCTTATTTAGAGTAGTATTTTAAAATTTTCAGTTTAAATTTAAATACAAATATCTATTGAAAGGTTTATTTAAAATACCATATATTGGTACAATATAAATGTGAAAATGACTGACATGATACTCTCCTATCATTGGCAGTATAGTTAATAAAAATAAAATTACTATAGCAATGTAATAGAATATAAATTAATAACTTGAGTATTGATGCATTTAATTTACCAGATATTACTAATTGGGTCATTAATTTTATTAGTCTTATCAGAGTGACAAAACAGCTCACTAAAGACAGCATTGACCATTCATGTGACACATGAATAGCTTTCAACATTGTGGAATTGATTTTTCATGTTGAAGGATGACCACTGATAAATCATACATAAATCAATGAGAGATTTAAAATATTTCACATGATATTGTTTCAGTGTGGAGGGACTATGACAAGATTGATCAAAAAATAAACTTTGAATCTGTTCATAGGCTTTTTATGTGAGAAAGAAGCTTATAGAACACATCTGAATTTAAATGACATTTAACCACATGGAGTACTCTGGTGCCATTTTTTGGAAGAAGAATATATAGAAAAAATGATGAGTTTGGGAACCATGGAACATATCAGATGGCAGCAGCTACTATAGATTTGAAAAAAAAAAGTAATACTACCTTTAAGTTGATCTAGAAAATTCTCCTCCTCCATTAAATAAACCCAATATATTTTTCAAAATATTATCTGAAAGATATGTATCAGATTCAAGGAGAGGAAAGTCACCAATGCTCCTACTTGTCTGCAACACCTAAAAACCACACTATAGATTGGAATGGCAAGAGACTCACCAGACAAAGTAGAGCCATTTAGAACCAAGAACCATCTGGACTTCAGGCCTTCTAAATAAGAAACAACTCATGCTTGGTACTATAAACCTATACAGGTACCCCATGACTGGTGACAACATTGAATCTAGAGGAGAATCTAAATATTTCTGCTTTTCTAAACCAAAATGACTTCAACTACAATTTAAATATCTGTCCTTATGACCACAGATAAGTGTAGCTTCAAAGAAACTTCTTTTTGTAGTAGATGGAAATGAATGCAGAAGGTCACAACTGGTCAAAATGAAGAGGACAAGCAACCTGAGGTACAATGGGGAATTGAAAGAGCCAGATGGTCACAAAGTCTGCTGATAGTGTCTCCTGTTTATGACAAGTAACCTGAACATATAAAATCTCAACAATGAAAGTGCCTAAGAAAAACCTGAAAAGTTTAACACTGCCTGGCATGCCAACATGGATGAAGAAAAACTCAAAAGGCCCATAGATGAAGAGTTTCCATTTATGGCTACTGACAGAGGAAAAATCAGTCGTCAGTAGAAGCAATCCACTTAACAGATATACAGTCCCAAGCAGTCAGTCCTAAACATGTATACATATAGGCAAAACTGCATTAACACAGCAGGTTGTATTTATAAATTTAAACACTTACATAAATATATAACTATAATAATAAAGAATAGGGCAGTGAATTTCAGAGGGAGTGATGGGGAAGAGAGGAACAGAGCAATTGTGTGAATATGGTACATGTAATGACATTTTAAAATATGAAGGAACTAGAATATGAACATCAAAAATAAATGTACATTATTACCTGCATACAAGAGAGATTGCATAGAACATATGCAGTCATGTATATACACACATATAAAAATTCTATCCTTGAGCTCAAAATTCTAGTCCATGACCCCTAAGTATTATTACATGTCTGTTGTTTATATTTACACTACATTGCTAAAACTACCTGAAAATGCAAATTTAACCAAGATATTTAAATTACATATTGTAATATATTATAAATTTAATTATAATATAAGGTTATATTACATAATAATCACAATGTAATAACTTTAGAATGAAAAATCTATATTAGAAATCATTCCGATAAAATCAATTATAATAACTATTCATAAATAATTTGAGAGAATTAGGTATGTTATAAATATTATAAATGGTTTTCAAATCAAGTGTAAACTCCTTATTGAGATTCTTTTTATGATTTATTTACATAAATTTGCATACATTTCTTTTGCTTATTCTTTTTAATCTTTCACTTAGAGTCATTTATTTGATATGTGACGCCCACGTCATTAACTATACTCTATGTTCTATTTCATGTTTGCCATGTGTATATGTCTGCGTGTACTTGAGTGTCAACCGTGAACCACCCACTGTGGGTGCTGGCAACTGTGCCTGGGTGCTCTGAAAGGGGAGCGAGTGCTTCTTGCTTGCCAGCCCTAATATGTGTTCTTACTGACAGGGAGATACTTAGAGTTTTTGAAGTAAGTTTACTGCCAATGTGGAGAAGAATTAGTAATTAGTAATTTTTTCTACATATTTGGTTAAGTCTTGATAGTTTTATTCTGAAGTTTTGTTGTTCCTTAACAGTGTTCTTTACACTAATGTCGATGCTTTTTTTGTGGTTTCCTAATAAAATTCCACTTTGAGAGCAACATCTTCTCAACAAGAGTAAATGTGTGTAAGATAGCATTTACAGAAAAAAATCCATACTTTTGCTTCTTCAAATGTTATATCAGAATTCCAGTGATGAAAAATGATCCGTTTGAATTGAAAGTTCACTCCTGCTTAGAAACACATGCAAACCAAATGACTCTTGCCCTTATATCTATAACCACCATGCACATCTGTCTGTACCCATCTGTTATACCGCCTATCTAAGGAATTGTGAAAAGACAAACAAACAAACAAACAAAAAAAAAAACCACAATGAAACTTCTGTAAGTGTTTCATGGGCAGAATCAGCGTTTCTAACTTGCCACATGAGGTGAAATAGCTTATTCAGGCTTTCAGCTGATGCACCAATGAAGAAAGGGGAAATGGCAGGAAAAGGAATAGATGATATTATTGCTGACAGAGAAAGGTGTTCCCCACCAACCCTGTTAGGCATTGCACATGAACATTAAGATATATAACAATAGCATACATGCAGAGGACCTAACTCAAACCCACATTGTCCGTGCTTGTCGCTTCAGCCTCTGTGAGGTCCTGTAAGCCCTGCTTAGTTGATTCTGTAGTACATGTTCTCTTGATGTTCTTGACACTTCTGGATCCTACAAGCAACACCCCCTCCCTTCTTCAGGGTTCCCCTGGCTCTACCTAATGTTTGGCTGTGGGTCTCTGCATCTGCTCCCATTAGTTGCTGATGATACCTCTCTGACGACAATTGGGCCAAGCACCATTCTTATCTAGCAAGAAATGTTGGGATTGAAGCTATATTTTTCTCAAACTATATTAAATGAAAACTTCCAAACATTTCCTTTAAAGTTCACTTCCAATAACACTTCCCTAAAGAGACAGTGGCTACCAAACTGGCATCTAAGACAGAAATGAAGTATATCAGCAGGGATGACTTACACACAGCAAAGAAATGGACTGAGTTGATGATGTCAGTCCATCTGCTCCTTTCTACACAGTTCCAACCTTGCTCCTAGACAATAGAGTCCTATAAGGTAGGCCTTTTTAGTGTCCTGTGTTGAGATCTGTCCTCCTATCAACCTTGCCAAACTCTTAGAACCCAACTCATAATATTATAGTATCTGTTCAGGGTGATAATCTAAAAGTAAAACCTAAGTATAGAAATCAAGAGGCAGAAAACAGTGAACATGTGTCTTCAAATAGGTAGACTTACAGTAACTTTTGTAAAACAAAATCAAACGTTGTAATTAATTACATCAAAGACCCAGGAAATTGTTATAAAAAGTGTAAAATACTAATAATTTCCTTAAGCTTTGAGATTCCATATTCATGCAGTCTTAGTGTACTGAAATTATACAGGCAGATAATTTTCTTAATGATAGGTTTTAAGCAGAGGAGAATTCTGTTTTAAAATACTAACATTTATATTGTCTCCTTGGTGTTGTAAGCAAGTGCTTGCCACACTTGTGATGCTGCAAATTTGATCACTTCATTTGTCTTTCAAGGGCTTCAAGTTCTCCTTCCCGACTACCTTCAGGAACGTTTTGTGCAGGCCGCGTTGAGCTACATTGCTTGCAATTCAGAGGGGGAGTTTATCTGCAAGGATAATGACTGCTGGTGCCACTGTGGCCCAAAATTCCCAGAATGCAACTGCCCCTCCATGGACATTCAAGCCATGGAAGAAAATCTTCTTCGAATAACAGAAACATGGAAAGCCTACAACAGTGACTTTGAAGATTCTGGTAAGATAGAGATTTTACTAACATAATCTCAGTCTTGACCCAAAAATATGATTGAAGGACTGCTTTCTCTTGTTGAAAAAAATGTTTCATTACATAGTGGGAAAGATTTTCATTTTTTAATCTTTCAAGTAGATTTTTATATTGCACTTGTTACTGCTCATTTACGGTTTTATAATGATATTGGTGTACAGTGTATTGCTTATGTTCTCTTATTATTGGAGCCCAGCCTGCTCTATGGCTGAAGTATTAACAATTTATTAAGATTATTTGCTAGGCTGGCCCAGGCACCCTCTGGACCACTGCCAGCAGACCAAGGTGGGGTCAACCTTGTGGATTCTTGAGAGCCTCCCCAGCACCCTGCCTCTTCCTATTCCCATGATGTCTTCATGTATCATGGTATCTTCCACCTTGCCCTCCCACTCTGTCACTGTTCAAGCTTGACCCTCCCATTTTCCTATGTTCTTATCCCACACTCTTCACCCTCTGCCACCCTTCCACACCCAGTCCACTCATGTAGATCTCATTCACTTCTCCCTCACAGGTCATCCATGTGTCCCTCCTAGGGTCTTTTCCTGTTAGCTAGCCTCTCTGGAGTTGTGGGTTGCAGTCTGGCCATCCCTTCCTTCCATTTAGTATTCACTTATGAGTGAGTACATACTATGTTTGTCCTTCTGAGTCTGGATTACCTTACTCAAGATGACATTTTCTAGATCCATCCATTTGCCTGCAAATTTCATGATATCATTGTTTTTTACTGCTGTGTATATGTGCCACATTTCTTTCTCCATTCTTCAGTTGAGGGGCATCTAGGTTGTTTCCAGGTTCTTGCTATTACAAATAATGCTGCTATGAACATAGTTGAGCATGTGTCCTTGTGATAAGAGTGAGCATTCCTTGGATATATGTCCAAGAGTGGTATAACTGGGTCTTCAGGAAAAATTATTCCCAACTTTCTGAGAAACCGCCATACTGATTCCCAAAGTGTCTGTACAAGTTTGCATTCCCACCAACAGTGGAGGGGTGTTCCCCTTGCTCCACATCCTCTCCAACATAAGCTGTCTTCAATGTTTTTGATCTTAGCCATTCTGACAAGTGTAAGATGGTATCTCAGAGTTGTTTTGATTTGCATTTCCCTGATGACTAAGGATGTTGCGCAATTTCTTAAATGTCTTTCAGCCATTTGAGATTCTTCTGTTGAAAATTCTCTGTTAAGCTCTGTAGCCCATCAATACATCAATTTATCACCTTCGTATGTTTCTCTGCAAGTCTCTGGAAGCCCTTGAGTTTCATTTGTCAGGGAAACATTGCCAGCATGTTTTGTATGCCTTCACATCCACATGACTAATTACTATTCACCTTAAATTGACCACTTTTTATAATAGTATTTAGAGCCATCTTACAATAATGGTTAAAGCATTTTCTGTTATTTTTGAATATTTAGAAAGGTATATATGAAGTATTTTCAAATTCTTCTTAGATATTACATAACCCATAATCATATACATCATCTTCAGGCATATACAGTTTAAAACTGCTGCACTTACAATCATACAAAATTAAAATACTCCTCAAAAATAATATTACTTAAAGGATAATGTATGATAATATATAATAAAAAAAGTATTACTGAAAACTAATGTATGGTGAATGGTAGAATTTATTCAAAACGTGTTAGGCATGAATAACCAACAATAAAAGTGAAGCATGACATCTCTCTCTCTCACACACACACACACACACACACACACAAACACACACACACACACATAGGATTGGAGAGAGTAAATACATTCAGGTTTATTTTTATCAAAATAAAGAATGATGTTGAAGTAGACACTGGACATTGTGTCTCAAAGTGATAGTTGTTTACTTTCGCAAAGCTTCAGGAGTCACAAAGAACATATTTGAGAGTTACTGCAGTATGATTATAGTAATAGCATTATGTTGTATAATTGAAAATTACTGGGAAAAACTCCTAATATTATCATCTTAAAATGTATTAATTACTGTGGGGGGGTTAGTGGATACTTCACTTAGTTTTTCTCAGTTACTACACATTAGTTATGTTTATCTTAACCCTAAATTACATATCAAAATTATAATTTGCCAATTTGTAGTGAAATATAATTTAAAAAATAGCAAAGATGTATTAGGATAGACTTGTCAACTATAAAGGTAAGAAAAGAAAATGCTGGAGAGAATGATGAATGGACACTGTGAGTTTCTGCAAGTGCTTTTCCTTGGGGCACATTTATCAACTCTTGGCAGATTTCAAACCTGAGGAACCTTCCTTGCCCCTGAAAAATGTTTCTGCTTCAGGGAAAGTAACCTGACCAAATGTCTATGGCACGACTAGGTTATAATAACTAAATTTAAAGTGCAAACTAGTCAGTAAGTCTTTATATTATTTTCCCTAATTTCAATCCAGATATGAAAGCTGATGGTTAGGTAGTTAAATGAATAAAAGCTGAATTCAATAAAATTAGTTGAATTAAACCTTATGTAATGGCATTCCAAAATAGCATATAGATTGAAATTAAATGTGCAAAGCTACCTTAGAAGAAGTTTGAAGCAAAGCATGATTACAATTTTGAGTCTGAATTTAGAGATTTTAAAATGCTCAGGTCTTATGATGATTATTGGAAATAGAACATATTAAGTAATATATTGGTGGCCTATTGCAGATAAATATAGTTTCTAAAATGTGTATGATAGGCATAAATTTTGCTTGTACTTTCCTTGACTGACCAAAATCGTATGCACGATAGTAAGAGATGAGATGATAACCTATAAATGCCAATCAGCTTCAGAGAGAGAGAGAGAGAGAGAGAGAGAGAGAGAGAGAGAGAGAGAGAGAGGGAGGGAGGGAGGGAGGGAGGGAGGGAGGGAGGGAGGGAGGGAGGGAGGGAGGGAGGGAGGGAGGGAGGGAGGGAGAGAGAGAGAGAGAGAGAGAGAGAGAGAGAGAGAGAGAGAGAGAGAGAGAGAGAGAGAGAAAGAGGTGTACTTCTACTTCCTGGCTCTCTTTTCCATTTCACAAGACTATTTTTCTCTTTCTTTGCTAATTCTGTGCTTCATTGCTTATTTAATATTTCCAGTACCTTTATAAGTCCCATAGCGGCATGCTTTCCCTTTGCTCACGTTAGTTGAATTATTTGTCATGAGTTTATAAATGTGTGTGTATGTTCTCTATATGACAGACAACTTTAGTCACACAAGTCTTAACAATATGGCTGTCTAAATCAAAATGACAATACCATTTGACCGTCCAATAACAATGGGGGAAATTTCATAAGGTTCAATTTATAGATGACAAGCTTTAGGCAATTAATGGGTGCTGAGAGAAGAATCAGTCTTCTCCAGGGAAAAGCCCCTGATAGGTTATCAAACCCAAGATGTCAACCTTAAACACACACACACACACACACACACACACACACACACACACACACACACAAATATATATATAATTGTGTGTGCTAACATATGTGTGTATGTGTTTGTGTATGTAATGATAACAGTAATTAAATGGAATATGTCATAAATTTGAGAAAGAGTAGACAGACAGAGGGGTTAGTGAGAAGGAATGTGGAGTGGAAATTGTATAAATACAGTAAAATACAGTACTAATTTGTCAAAGTATCAAAAATATGTAAAAAATAAATAAATAACCAGGCCACTGCAAACCTGTGGAAACCTGATTCATTGTTTTCTAACTCTTTGTGTCCTTCTGCTGTCTCTTGCCTGGTTGTTCTCATTGGGTCTTATAGTGTTAAGTTGAGTACAAAGAGCTGAAGTGGATATCCTTACTTTCAAAAGGACCTGAGTCTGAAAACTCAGCTTTCCTCGTATTTTGAATTTTTAAGGTACTATAAAACTACAAAAATACTAGAAAATCACAGAGGAGATATGATTTAAACAGAAAAATATTTTAATACCACCCCCAAAGCAAAGAAAATAAAAACAAATATCAGCAAATATTATAAAAGCATAATAAGCATTTTTATAGTTTAAAATGAAAGAATTAACATTAGAGATATACCCCAAAGAATAGAAGAAAATATTAGGAAATGATCTGTAAAAGATATAATCTATAGAATATAAGGAAATTTAAATATATTTAAAATTTAAATTTAAATATATTGATTTATGTAAATCATTTTTTCAAATTAATTTATGAATGGAGAAAAAGATTATTTTTTAAAAATGTTTAAATTTTCTAATCATGAAGGTAATGAAAAACTAATGCTTCAATAAAATATTTCATTCTAATGAGAACAGTTGATTTTATCTGGTTAAAAGTATGAGCTGCCAACATGTTCAATGAACCTTTGGATAAAATGGGGATATGAAATTGCACAGTCATTACAGAAGACAAGACATCAGTTCCTTCAAAGCTGAAAAGTGGATGTTCCATGTAGTTGAGCAAAGTCAGTAGTGATTGTATAGCCAAAGGGTATACAACTAACAAGAAATCGACAGTTGCACCCCTCTGTTTAAACCCAAACTAGTTTGGTAACCATGAAATAGAAGCATTCCATGCCCACCAATGATTAATGAATAAAGGAAGAGTGTAACATAACAGAGTCCTCCTACAATATATCAAACAAAATTGAAATTCTAAAGTTTTCAACACATGTGTAAATGGATATCCTTATGTTTAGAGAAATAATTGAGGCACAGAAAGCCAACTTCAATTCGATCTTATTCACAGAATTATAAAGAATTCTGGTAAGTGGAAAGGGGCAGGTGACAGGGAGGAAGCAGAAAGCTTAAAGAGGGCATATGCAGGATTAGGTAGAAGTTCTGGTGTGTTATTGTTTAACATTGTCATACTAGATAGTGGAAGACAGGTTTTTGGAGAATTTCATCATGAAAAACAGGAAGATATGATCTGATAGACACGTGTCCTGACACATTGGGATACTTCATGAAAAGGTGCATTTCATGTTCTAGGTAAAATATACTTAACAGATGGAAGAAGGCAAGACAGTAAAAAATGATGATCTAAACACTGAAATGAGCAGCAAAGGTATCTTCTTGCCATGATGACAGTGACTGAAAGGAGTAAAGGGCAGGGAGCATAAGCTAAATATAGGAGTCTCTATGATGACAGTTAAGGTGTTCACCTGGAGCCTCCATGGGACTGGGCTAGGCTCTCTGCATAAGCGAGACAGTTTCGTAGCTTGACCTGCTTAAGGGGCAGGCCCCTTAGCAGTGGGATCAGGATCCATCCCTGGTGCAGTGTGGGCTTTTTAGAACCCAGTGCTTATGGTGGGACACCTCACACAGCCTTGGTAGAGAGGTAGTGGCTTGGACGTGCCTCAACTCAATGTACCAGGCTCTGCTGACTCTCCATGGGAGGTCTTGACTTGAAAGAGGTAGGAATGGGGAGTGTGTTGTGTGGAAAGACAAGGTGGAGCAAGAGGAGGGAAGAGAGGGGGATCTGTGGTTGGTATGTAAACTAAACAGAAAATTTCTTAATAAATAAATAAGTGCAGAAAATAAATTAAAAACAGATAAATATAGGAAAATGTTCACCAGATATTTACAATCAAATTTGAGTTAGGAAATTATATAAAATATCAAAATGTGTTATTAGAAACTAATAAGTCAATATTTTGTTTCCAAAGCAATTTTATCCTAGATAGTGGCATAGTTATTAAAGCAAAGAACAGGTTAGTAAAACCTACAGGTATAGAATCAGTGAGGTTAAAATATTGAAAATAAAGCAGGCACATGGCAATCATGCATGGGGTGTGTTAGTGTATAGTAATAGGTGATGCAGCACAAACAATATTCAGGGTCATAATCGATATAATATCTAAGAAAATTTAAAAATGATACTGACATAATGTAGGATATGAAGACAGGGAGAAGGACAGTCAAAGGATTCATTCTAGTTATGACAGAGCCATAATAGTCATGTCATGATCTCACAACAGCTAGGCTTGCCTGTATAGGGGAGGCATACCTGAACTCTGCTAAACTATTAATCTATTGATAGTTTCTGGTGGAGAGACAGCCATTGTCTTCATTTGTATGACCGCAGGATAGCCCACCAGGCTTCAATAGATAGTTCAAATCTATGGCTATGTAGAACTCCCTGGTTAAGCTCAGTAGGTAACAATAAAAAAACAGAGGGACAAGAATGTGATAAAAAGACCAGGAGAATAGGGGAGGTGGTACATATATGATGGGAGGGCTATATGAGAGGTAGATGAAATAATATCCAGAATGTATCATATTGATATATGAAATTTCTAGAGAATAAATATAATAAAAAATACTTTTAAAGTATTTCCCTAAACAACCATATAAAAACTGCATTTGTGTATCTTTGTTCAACTAAATGAAATTAAATAATCAAATGCATTTTCTTAAAAGCATGATAGTAGAATTGCTTTGTTTTATGTCTGCTAAATTTTGAAGGTGCAAGGGGTAATAATTTGTCATGCTGTACTGCAGAAATTCAAATCCTTTTATACTGTATATAAACATGACAACAAAATAAATAAAACAGAGGGAGGCATTGTGGTTTACTTTTAAATGGTTGATTTGATTTTAACTTGAAAAATGAAAAAATGCGAGTAATTAACTGGCTAAAATATATTTTCCCTGAAAGTGAGATATATTGGCTCGAAATTCTTTAATTAGGAGTATAATTATCTGAATTTAGAAGTGTTTTTCTCAGGTACCAATAGCAGCATGAGGTATGTCAGGGTGCATAGCCCAGTAATTGAAACTGCTAATTGCAGTCACTGTATAGAAAAGGAGGAAAATAGTTTTGTATCTCATTAGGTCAAGATAACTTGTTTGTGTATGTGGCTCTGTTTACTATTGTCACAACTAAAATCTAATCTGTAGCTTAGGGTAGTGTGCTCATATTTGGGTCATTTTGTTCTATAATGTATGTCTTAGGAAATATACTTATTACAACCTGTAAACAAAGGTGTCAGACAATCTCAAGAACAGATGTACTTCTTTTCAAACCCTGCAATCTGAGAATGTTTCCAATCTACTTAATTGCAGGGAAATGTTCATTTGAATTTAGAAGACTTTTTCTGAGTGAGAAATAGCAAAGTGAGGTATTTCAGAGGGTGAACCACAGAAATTTATAAGGCTAATTATAAAATAATATAAAATGCATTCATTCTTTATATTTCCAGATAATGAGGCATGTATAATAAATGCTTTTGGCATACAGGTCCATCAGGTGTAATATATAATTACAAATGAAGAGAATTATAGAAACAGAAAAAACTAAGTATTCATATGCTCTCACATCTGCAATAACTAAATATTATTTATTTGCTATGTTTAATTATATGAAAGTAACAATTATAATTCCAATGATGATGGAAAGCCAATGTCTTTCACACATTTGTGACAAGATTCCCAACTTTTATTGAGAAAATTTAAATATTTTAGTCTTGTATATATATCTAATTTTTTAGCTTAAGTGTAAATTATAAAGTAATTTCCCAATCACCCAGAAAAACAAATAAACCCAAAACAAATAACGTATTTCCTATTAACTTTCTAAGTCATCAATTGGTTTTTCATAAATGAGAAACTAAATTATTTGAAGGAGGTTATGGAATATAGGGATCTTTCATGGATAATAATCTTAAAGCAAAACAAAGTTCATTTGATATATTTTGACATGACACTTCAAAATACTTGTGTTATCACTTGGTATACACAAAATTGAAGGTGTGATATGCTGTCAACAAATATCTTCAACCAGACCATGTCCTATTAAATGAAAAGGTATCTTTTGATGTTCCAAGAATGTCAGTTAGAGAGCATTTCATAATCGGAAATGTCTAGGTGTGACTTTTGGAGAAAGCTGTACACTTAAACATTTGATGTGAAAAATGATAAATTCCCTAGAGACAGAATTGTATCATTTATTACAGTACAGAAAAGCTGATGTATATTCATCTACAATTTTAATAATAATTTACTTAGTTTTCATGTTTAGTATTTCTAAAAATTACTTAAAAATTTCTCTTTCAGGTGACAGTTGGCTCTCAGCTTTTTAGAAAAAAATACAACAAAAACAAACAACAACAAAAAATTTTGGGAAATAACAGTATGCACATATAAAATACTTAAATGTCAAAGTCACTTTAGAAGTTATAACTTTCAGAAAAAATATACTTTTTCATACTCTATTTCATTCTCTTCACTGGTAATAAATCACTATGGTTTTCACTAAGAATCCCCATTAAATTCTTAGCATTGCACAGTTTATGGTTTATACTGGTATATTGTATTGACTCCAATCGATGCCTGCTAATTATAAGATCCCCTATCCCTGGCGAGATTATCACTCCATACACATGAAAATCTGAGTGGCTTTTAACTCCAACAACATTCTCTAAAAATTCCCAAAATAGGAAAGATTTTTATTTTTTCTAAATTGCATAAATTTTTCTTAGCAAATGTGAAAGAGCAAAGTAATGAAATTATTAACTGTAAAAATACTGAGAGCTGAGAATAGGACTAACTTGACAGAGCACATTGATAGACTGAGGAGGCCTTGAGTTTGAGTCATGGCATGACAAAATGCACGTGTGTCACAGACTTAAAATCCTCTTAATTGGGGAGTGAAAGTGGAAAAACAATGAATTCCAGGTCCTTCTGGACACATAGTGAGTTTGATGCCATCCTGAGCTACATAAGTCACGTCCTCAAACACAACAGAACAACAACAGTAACAAAGACAAGGGAAACTAGCCTCTTCCTCCCCAGTCCTGAGACTAAAGGCTATGCCACCACAACAGTGAAATAAGATTTTCTTAAGACAAACTATATTGAATACAGGTTTCTTTGGAAACATTAGTGGAAGGCCGGATCTCTTCTCATTGATCTCTTTGTGTAGAGCATTGGGGGCATGAAATGATACATTCTCTTCATGGTTAACTCAGTTTGAGATGACCTGTTGTTCAGGTCGGCTATTAAAGTCTTGAATTGCTAAAGTGCTTTAACAACAGAAAGACAGAAGAAAAAATGAAAGTAAATTAAAAGAGAAGTTGGGCATGGTGTATATGTGCATGTCTATAATCCAGTCACTCTTAGAAGAAAAGACAAGAGGGTTGTAGGTCAGGGACAGCATAAACACGGAAACTTTGGTTAGACAAAGAAAAAGTCTCAACACATTTTGGCATAGGGCATTAAAGGCTTTTTTTTCCTTCATATTTACATTTTTGACTTTGAACACTGATGTTTATTTCTCCCTTCTCCTGCATTACGACTCATTGCGAGATTCATTCTCTCTTTTCCTTCCAAGATCATACTACCAGAATATAATCTATGTGGAAAAGAAATCTTCATTCCAGATGGGGAATAAAAGCAAGCCATTCCCATTCATTATTACAGCCTTACCTATAAAATTCCACATAATACAACTGCTAAGAGTCTATTGGCAAAACCAAATTTAGCCTCCCTAATTTTTTTCTTGAAAGATAGTCTGAATATACATTCAAGGTTTTAATGTCTTCAGCAGTATGCTATTTTTTTTTTTTTTTTTTTTTTTTTTTTTGGTTTTTCGAGACAGGGTTTCTCTGTGAAGCTTTGCGCCTTTCCTGGAAATCGCTTTGGAGACCAGACTGGCCTCGAACTCACAGAGATCCACCTGGTTCTGCCTCCCAAGTGCTGGGATTAAAGGTGTGCGCCACCACCGCCCGGCAACAAGGATAGCTCAGCCGTTAAAGGCTAGGCTCACAACCAAAAATATAACAGTATGCTATTTTATTATCATGTATTCAATGTACTATATTGTCAGATGTAAAACGAATTAAATTCTTAGCCTAAAAGAAACAGAACAAAATTCATATCGATGTGAAATTAAAAGAAATGAAGAGATGGCATCCTTATCACCAAACCCAGATACCTAGACAAGGGCCAACAAGCCAGTTTTCCATGCTGACATACAGCATATTAACTCAGCGAACACTTCCATACAGAAGAGACTAATGGGGCATACAATACAGTCAATGAGGGCCTGTCCTGAAATGACACAGACAGCATTTGCTGAAGGTCTCAGGCAAAAAATAAGAATCTCCCTTTGGGTCTGCCTTCTTCTGAGAACTGTATCGTTCAATATTTATTATGTAATTCTAACATCAGGATAATATTTCTGGCCAAGTAACCTCATTTGCCAAATCTAAGGTGCAAACTGGATAATGTTTCTGAGTGTAGCTTATCCAGTATTCTTTCCAGAAAGACATTCCAGGACACATTTCATTAACATTTTAAAATTCGTAGGCATTGTGCAGAGAGTACAACTCCTATCCAAGTGAAGTAATCTGTATAAAATTTGCATTGCTATTTTTTAGGTCAATCAAGACACATTTTTTTAAATTTCTGGACATGATTTATTATACTTACTACTTTTTCTGACTTCACTTTTTTCCTGTTTTCTCTTTTTGTTGAACTTCAGGATTACAACAAAATCATAGTTATTGACAAAAATATGAACTTATGGATATCAGGTCTTGAAGATATCAGTATGACCAAGACACCATTTGAATATCATCATCCCAATTCTGGTGTCATTCTATCAGAAGTTTATATATTCTTAAAGGGAATGTTATTGCTTCACCTGGAGAACAACTGCGCATTTGAATTTATAAAAAAAAATATATATATATAGATACTTTAATGGCCTCTCTTAATTGTGAATAGGAACCCAACTATAAGTACTTACAGGATGCATCTTTTTCAAGGTATACCTTCTAAGACTAGTTACTGTGGAGGAGGGGGAATGAGGATCCCATCCATGCATCTTTTCTACATATTGAAGTATAAGTAATACCATAACTGAATTCATTATCTTAATTTTCAGAGTTGAGAAACACATACAGTTTTCCACGTCCTCTGGCTTACAACATATTCCCTTGTGTTCAAGCTCTCTACCTCTCATGACTTTGAAACAGTCCTCTGAAATTGAGTGCCTATATTGTAAGGAGCTGCTATACACATACATGTTACAAAATCATCCCTGAACTAAGGCATTGCAGTTTGTGTGGCATGCATTGCTTACCCAGTGGTTACTGACCTTGGGGTTTCCATATCAAGAAACCCCTTGAACACGGGCTAAGAATGAAACTATCATGTAGAACGTCACAGAAGACATTTCTGCATCATACCTTACTAGAAAGTACTGTCAGAAACAGCTAATTTCTATTACCCAATTTCTGGTTTTATTGAAAATATCATTTTCTACATACTACATACAGCAGTTTTACTAGTTATTTTCTGAATACTTAACTTGGGTCATTGTTCCAGTTCTAGACACTCTTCAGTACCATTGATGTCTCCTAAAGCCATTACATTAGGTCAATGCTATGAGATTATGCTTTACTTTGGGGACTAGTATTTATCCTTGCATTTGTAGTTCCATTTTATGTAGAAGTCAGGACCAGCAGGACAATACTGCAATGGTATATGACCCTACAATCCTAGATATAAACAAACGCAGTTTTTTATTCACAATGCATACCCACCACTGTTTAGCTTAGATCTCTGCTATTCACTTGGCTTATTTTTGAACTGAGGCTCAAGTAAACAGCATCATGGATTGGTTTGGTTATGGGAGCATTGTAGTAAAATACCATAATTTTCCACTGGCTCCATGTGAATCTCTCTTTAATTGTAATCATATTTTACGATTCAGCCTAATTTGATAGGAAACAGGAAAATACCATTTTACTGTGTGCATTGAAGACTAGGAGAAACAGTATTTGCAAAGTCAAAATGCCTGTCACAGTTGGATTTTTCAAAAACTGGATATGAAAATCATTATCTGTGCCATCAAGACATATGATTTCACTGCACAAGGGTGTAAACAGAACTTCCTCTTCCTTCTCAGCTTTCCTTAATTTTCTATTCTAGCAGGAAATTGAGATGTATCTATGGATAAATGACTTTCAATGTATTTGTCTACTGTATCCTTAATTTTGTTCAAACTAAGTAGCTAAAGCAAGATATACAAGCTTTATTAGTAACAAGCCACATGGACATTAGCACGTAACTTGTTCTTTTACAATGTCAGCAACTTCATTTATCATATGGTAAATTTATTTCGTCTGATATCCTAGAAAGAAAATTATTATACTCATTAAGTTACCACAAATGATGTTACCTTTTTGTGGGTTATATCATTGTGACAATTACTTGTGTGTATAACATAATACCTTAACAGAAGATGATAAATGAGTATTAGGACAAGAAAATAAGCCATTTTTAAAAACACCAAATTGCAATCTAAATTCTACTAAATGTAATATATTTTAACATATTGTGATAATTTTCTCGTTGTTTCTACAGTAATTTTTAGATAATTTCCAAACAAAATATTATTTCTAGGTCTAAGAAAGACAGAAGAAAGCCCAACTGATACACCTACTATTTTGTTTTTGATTTTTTTTATTATTGTTTTCACATCAATACTGTTTAACTGTAAAGTGTTTAATATATTATGAATAGCACCTTTGACATTAACAAATTTGATTTTGTACTTCAATTAATTTTTAGTCTCATCTGAAGTAAGATGTCTATAGAGTGCCAGGCAGGTGTTTTATGCAATGATGCTTGATTTAGCGATTGAATCCTACTGCCAAATACCTCATACCTCTTCCAGTTGGCCCTGATGTCTTCATTCCCTGTCGAAATCAGTGCTATCTTTCCAAGAGGCTGAGAGGGGTTTGATGTTTCTGCGAGGCAAAGAACATATTATTTTTTGTGTCCTTACACAAAACCCAGTACAGTGTTCTATAGAGAGCAAAAGCCTTATAAATTATAATACATATTGACTATTCAAGAGATAGTAAAATATAGATGTAATGCATGTGTGACCAAATATTGTTTGTGCTTTTGATTCGATCTATTTGTTTTCATGAGAATATCCCAGTAACTGTCACATTTGCTTTTCAATAAGTGTACCCTAGAAAATAATTTTAAAGAACATATGTGTTCTCTGTTATTTTGAATGTCATATATGAACTTTGAATGGTAGGCCTTGCTTTGATTTGTTTTATGTAATTTATTGTTTAAATGTGAAATAGAGCATGAACAACTGCCTTGACATACAACTCAGAAAAAGAAAGTAGAACATATAGATATATCAGGGAACATAGATATAATTTTGTTTTTCATTGGTTTTAAATTATTTATCATAGGAAAATATGTCTTCATAGAATTAATATGAGTTTGTTCTTGAGTTATTTCAATCTGTATGTCAGTCATTAGTTGCTTGAAGACATGTTTTATCAAGAAACAAAGAATTCAAGGATTACACCTAGTATCATCTAAACAAGATAAATAATGACCTCATTAAATGTTATTTTGTAGTTTTTACTGTCAGAGTGTTCTTTATATTTCGTTATTTGGGGGGGAGGGCGCCACCTAGTTCCCAAATAAATTCACACAGGGAGGCTTATTGTTACTTATAAATTCCTGGCCTTAACTTGGCTAAATTTCTAGCCAGCTTTCCTTATCTTAACTTACCCCGTCTACCTTTTGCCTCTGGGCTTTTCCCATTCTCTTACTTCTTTACCTCTTACTCTTATTCTGTCTGTGACTTGCTGTGTATTTGGGTGGTTGGCCCCTAGAGTCATCCTCCTTCTCTGGCTGCTAGCTCTCCAATGCCTCTTCACAGATTTCTCCTTCTATTTATACTCTCTGCCTTCCAGTCCCGCCTGTCCTTTCTCCTGCCTTGCTATTGGCTGTTCAGCTCTTTATTAGACCATCAGGTGTTTTACACAGGAACAGTAACACAGCTTCACAGAGTTAAACAAATGCAACATAAACAAAAGTAACACACCTTAAAATAATATTCTACTACATTAGGGACTATGAAAAGTTTACCAAATAAAACAGTATATTCAGAAAAATTTTATTTGAGAGTCATTGGTCAGAAAGTATGCATGATGATTTTGCCTACAATTTGTGGTTCTACTTACATGATTATTCACTTTAACTCCATCCTTTTTGAAACTATGACAAAGATATTGGCACTGAGTGCATTTGTTTCTTCCCTGATAACCTCATGTTGCTATGTAGACTTTATTAAAGTCTTCCACTGCACTGTGTGTGGTACTTTATAAATTATCTAAAATACTATCTTATAAATGCAATTTTAGACAACATTCTCTTACACTGTGAAACAATTTTTGCTTATTTTCAAGGAAATATTCTTTTTTCCTTGTGTTGTCTTTAATATATATATGTAAGATCAGATATTAATACTTGTATTAAATAAATTGTCATAGAAGTAAATATTCTTAATGTAATCATTTCCTAAAACACACGAGTAAGATTTCTTTTGCATAACTGAAGACTTAATTGAATTGCATTTTGTATGAATGGCCTTGTTGATTATTCCATTATCAAACACCAATACATGGAGTTTCCAATTGTTTTACACACACATGCATACTCTCACAATATTAAGAGATTATTATCAAATAATGAGTTATGCTTAGAAACATTTTATATCTAGTAATCATAGCTTTCAAAATAAATACTTAAGAATTACAGAAAAAGAGTTGGAGGTGCAGTTCAGCGGCACAGTGCTTGCTTAGTATACTCAGGTTCAATCCCTAGGCCTGGCAAGATTTACAGAAAACAAAACCAAGCTTGCTAAAAAGAAATTGATATGTAAGATAAAGTTGCCATTTGTGTTCTTCATCAGATAGACAGATAACATGTAGCAACTGATAATGGACCATGCAGCATCTTGAAGTTGTGTGGCCATGCAACTGGTTTTAGTTAATGGACTGTGTGTGAATGAAAACCGCGCTGATTGTTGAACTAAGGAAGTCTATGGGAGAATGACTGTGGCTAGATTTAGGTTATAGCCAAAACAACTGGTGACATTCCAGATACTTGTGGGAGGTCAAAGAAATAATTAAACACCTGAGCCTATTGATTCCACCTCCCAACACATGATCACCTCATCGCATATGGAACTAGAGGCAAATTCAGCAGTCGACCAAATTCTCTGAAACCATAGGTATCATAAATCCTCAGTAACTGGAGATGTTTCTTTCCCTCATATTCTTACAAAGAGTAAAGCTAACTACAGGCAACACTAACTGAGCAAGTGAGATGCTTTGGATTGGATCCCAGGAGCATAAACTATTCCAAAAACATACAAGACACCATGACACTGCTAATGATAAAGATAATTATGTGAAGGCAATAAAAATGTTTATAATAATATTGATGTTATTGGAAAGTATGTTAATTTAATTCATGCATGGAGTGTGCAATTGATTACCAATTTGTGGTATTTGGGGTTTTCTTAAATACTGGCAGTGGAATTGTGTTTCATCAGTATCTTATTTCTTTATACAGTAACAAAAATTACTAGAGATAAAACAGATTCTACATTTACTTCATGTGAGCTGAAATTTACCATAATATCCTCAGTAATTGTTAATAGTTTCTATTTTTTAATTTGTGTGGTTCTAAGTATAATTTTAAAACCCATATTTTTTGAGATTTTAATATAGTTACAACTGTTCTCCCTTCTGTTTCTTCCTTCATCAGTCCATATACTCTTCCCTGCTCTACTTCAAATTTGTGGCCTTTTTTCACTAATGGTTATTGTATTCACATATAAAAAGATACCCCTAAATATAACCTGTCCAATCTGCATAATGTTATTTGAACAGTGACATTTTCAATACAATATTGAGTATAATATTGGCTTGTAAAATATGAGTGTGCCTCCCATAGCCACAATTCAAGACCTTATATTCATCAATAATTGAAAAGTTGTGGAACAGCATAATATGCTTTGTAGCACTTACCTACTTGTAAAATATATTTTCCTTGATTTGAACAACACTGTTATATTCTCATTTAGTGACACAGGTATAGCACACACAGCATCTGCCACACAGCTAAATGGTCTGTCACCGCGCATCCCATTTTGTTTCTGTTATCTTGCTAGAAGATCTTAACAGCTACCTTTAAAGAAGAAATAACCCCTGTGCTGGCAAAGTTAGTGCTATGCTCAACGAGTTGACAAAGTGTTAGTGGAAAGATCTTGAAGTTAATTGGCAGCAAAACAAATGTGTCCAGGTTTCACGAAGCTGTGTTATGTGAACTAGGATCAAGTATTGTCCTACAAAGGTGAATAGATTTGTCACCCTGGCTACACAAGACATCACGGAATAAAAAGATAAATTTTCAAAAACATCATTGAAGCATGAAGTCATGTCTCAACTCTTAAAACTGTCAAGACTGCTGGTCACTAGTTTGTCAACCTTACTTGATGAAGAATCTTCTATTTCTTTTGATTGTTTTTTTTATAGATTATTTACATTCTGTCCCAGTGAATGAGAACTCAGTGCATCACAAAGCTGAAGACTTTGACTTTGAACATATCCAATGAGAAAGACATTACTTTCTTAACATAAAGTGAAAATATTTTATAGCTCCCTGTGTTTCTCTCCACTGATAACACTTTACCATTTTTGTTCAGAAATGTCTGTACTTTTAAATTCTGTCCACTAAATGAGTCTTCTTTGGGGATTGTCACACAGTCTTCATAGGGAAGGCTTCAATATCTATATACAATTCTATCATTCTTGCATATTTATCTTGTAAGTTTAATCTTCCCAACTTCTTAGACTATTCTATTTCAAAAGATTTTTTAAAATATTAATGATTCTGTTTCATGGTAGTCAAACTTCAACATATAATGGAATTCAGGGTCCAGAAGCTCCTGAGCTGCACAACATTGAAAATCAATTTACATTTTACACTTCATATATGTGGAAGGTCAACGCTGCTCTGCCCTGTCCACTTCAAAGACCCAGGTTAAAAGAACAATCTCCCAGTTGAATGCAGAGGCATTTGCAATTGTATTCAGTGGGAATGAGACATACAGGATCTTCATTTAGATTACAGGACCTTTAACAGATAATGGTATACATCATTTAGGCTCAGAATTGTTTTATTTTTTTAAGTATATGTCATAGTGAATAGAGAAAAAACATTTATGTTATGGGAAAGCACATTAAACACAATGTGACAATTCATGAAATCGATCACGCTTCCTAATTTATAAATTAATTCATCAAATTCAGATAGTCTTTTTCAAAGACAGGAAACAACCAAACTGAAGGAGTCTATGCTTAAAGTGTAATGACTTAAATATTGCATAGATTTGTGAGAATTATTTCAGACTGAAATCTTCTCGTGATTTCACATTTCAATGTTAGTAAAGTGAAATAGACATCAACTGTTCAGTACTAACTGTGCAATAATCAAATGTCTTCAAAACAAAACTTGGAGCATTGATCTAATAAACCTAGTCACATTATTAGGTTATTCTTGCTCTCTAAAGGCCGCCTCTACAATGTCTGGATCCCGTTATAATTATTTTCCTTTAAATTCTCATTCCTCTGTTTTACATTTCTACATATTCAAGTAATTTATGAGTGCTTTAAGTACAGATAACGAAACATAGCTCATTTTGTTTACACTTTTTAAAACATTTGTGTTACAAAATTTGTATTTATAGAGTCTGTTTTCAAACAAGCTGAATTATTCCTGTTGTAAGACATTTCTTTCCATATTTGACTACAAATGTCTAAATTATTTTTACAGTTTTCTTCTTAAAACTCAGAGATAATACAATTACAAATAACACTACCCAGAAAGGAGAAAAATCTGTTAAGATTGTAATATTTTCTAGTATGTTTAGCATGACTAGATTAACTGTGAAATTCATTCAGTATTTGTTTAGAAAAATGTATGTTAAATAATGTACAATTGATTCCAGAACTGTGAGTAATAAACAATGACATGATTCTAGTTGCATTTTAGTCATTTAAAATAAATCACAGTCTTCATCATGTAACGTAATTTGTAATTAGCTACTATAATATTCCCAAGTCAATAGATACCAGAAATGTAAATCTCAATCATCCTGTAATATTCCTGATGAGATATTGTTTTATTTGTGAAAAGAATTCATAACTGTTTCTCTTTGAAATGTACTCAAAATTCTGCAATAAGAACATCAACCGCTAAAATGCTAAGACATGTTGAGCCAGATCTTTGTCTTCTTTATCTCCTGGTGTCTTCTTTCTGTTAAAATGGATGCGTATACTTTGGAAGTTCACAGATGAAATATAACATATTTACCACCAAGCAAATCTCCTAAGGGAAACTACATCTGTTCAACAATCTTTAAAACAATGCTTGAACTTCTCAACATTTTACAATTCAGAGCCAGCTTTGATAATAACATTCTGAGATGTGAAAATCCTTCCCGAGAGGCAAGAGAGCTGTAGAGGCATCTATTTAGTTGAAGTTACAAAAAATTTATTTCTTCTTAAAAAGAAAAATCCATTTGTAATGCATGTCCTTTAAAATGTTATTTATTCTCTTTCTTCCCAAACACATCCAACAGTCTTTCAAAGCATTAAGCACAGGTTTTGAGAGAATGAAATCTTGCTTGAATTAATTCTTGTTATGGTTACCAAATTATGCAGTGTTTTAAAGAACTACATCCCCGTGTGATGTGACAACCAAAACATATCTCACATCAGAGTCTAGACATGTCTAATAATACTTGGTGGAAAGGACTGATGTGCAAGCTTGGCTTTGAATTGTACAGAAATCATTACAATATGGACTAGGAGAAGAAGGGATGTCAGTCAATGTGGAACTCATGCTTTCCAGAAATTAATCCCATAACAAAATAGCCTGTAAGCATGCAGCTGTTCAAGTAATGTTTGCCATCATAATAACCCAAGTGGAGTTATTAGGAGTTTTGGAATCTGTCCATGCATTCTGTAAGCATTACTTTTTCTAGAAAAATGGCCCTTCTTGTTAAATGTTTTCTTCTATTGTCAGAGTTTCATAGGTATTTAGTATCTGGTAACTGTACCTCTGTTTCAGCTACACATCTTATTTTCTAAGATTTACAAGGAAAAAAATGTTTCATAAAATGCTACATGCTTCAGGAGCAATTCAAAACTCTCCATCAGCCCCTTTGTGAATCCTTCTTTCTACCCCTTTGTGAATGGGTAGAAAACAAGATGTAGACATTGCAATATCTAAGCATATTTTGTGATTCCTTCCCCAATTAGAAAATAAGATGTAGACATTAAAAGTCTAAGCATATTTTGTGATTTTTTTCTCAATTCAGATTTTCTATTTCTCTTGTTATTTAATTTATCTCAACATAGAATCAATAAGGTCTATGCCCAAACACCAGGAAAATTTGCAAGCAGTGGTTATTTAATCAAGGATATGTACAAAATTAGGAGTAGGCAGAAATGGATTATAAAAAGTTCAGGACAGTGACATTTGAGGGCTGAAAGTCTATATGGGAAGCTAGGTTTTTGCATTTTTTCCCCATGTAAATGACAAAGGCAGGAGCCAGATAGTGCGGGATGGTAAAGGAGTCACTGTGTGTTGGTGAGGTGCACTGGCAAGGATCTCTCAGAGGAGGTGACATTTCTGTTGTATGCTGTGAACAAGTGGGCATTGAGCTGGCCCTGGTCAAGACTTGGGGCTGGCAATTGCAGACTGCCCCATGGCAATGTGAGAAGTTTGGATGATTTTTCCTTTTGAATTAATACATATGTGTTCACTAGGCAAAGTGTTGTCCTTTGTGTGTGTGTGTGTGTGTGTGTGTGTGTGTGTGTGTTGTGTGTGTGTGTGTGTGAGAGAGAGAGAGAGAGAGAGAGAGAGAGAGAGAGAGAGAGAGAGAGAGAGAGAGAGAGAGAGAATGTGCTTCAGGAATAAGAACATTTTAAACAACAAGAATTTATCGCTAGCTTTTTTTCCTATCTTGACTTTCATCATCATATTTCCTCACTGTCCCTGTTTTTTTTTGTTTGTTTGTTTGTTTTTGGTGTGTTTTTTTTTTTTTTGGCAAAGCAAAGCAAATACCATCATCTTCAAAATTTTATCTACTTCACTTAGCCTAAGAGAAAAATGAAATTTTGTTTTACAAATGTATGAACATGTAATAGATACACACCTGAAAAATTTAATATTGGTCTCTATTGGTAAGATTGTCCTCAGTCTTGGCTCTGTGGTAGCTAGGTAGCATTTCAGAGTTATTCTTCTATGAATTGGAACCTCCTGAATAATGAGGTAACATAAGAAAACTGGAAACAGCAAGGCTTGTGTAAAAACATAAATTCTGTAGTTCTATTTATTATAACAATGTGCTTATATTAAGTTCTGTTTTACCTATGCTTGTGTGCATGAGTCAGTTTATAGTCACATGTGCTCATGGCCTTCCCAGTTTTTACTTGCGTTCTTTTCGTGGATGATCTTCTTTAAAGAGGTCTACATATTTCTATAGGATCTATGTTCTCAACATTCAAAGATGCTTACTTAAATTTCACTGTAACTTAGAGTTTTCTTTGACATTATATAAAGAAATGGTCAGTTAGTACTCACTGCTGTACACAGCAACAATGACTAACACAGCCTTTAATACATTTAGTTATGACATCTTTTGGCTTGCTTCATATCAGCATCTTCATATATGTTTCTCAGGTGGAATGCCCTCTCAAGAAACTGTTAGAAGTGTTTACTTTGAAATACAAACATATGTTTAAATATGTTTTAAGGAATTATAAACACTATAATTTTACAGTCCTGGAAAATGTCATTCAAATATGCAGAAAAACACTGTTTCCCATTACTGATGAAGCTTTCTTATATACTTATTTTGTGTATGAGACGTACAAGATCTAGACCTCTCTTCCACAAACTGAAGGTATATCTGACTAATGATGACATGCTGGTAAAACATGGAATGTAATTCATGGGACCATGAAATTGTGGAACTTAAAGAAACATATTATTCCTCAAAGTATGACTGAAACTTTGAAGTCAGTTCTGGGATAGCCTGTTAATTATTGATGGTGATAACTTATTTGTGAGGACAGAACTGTAATTTTGAACATCCTTAATTTCAAAGGTCATATTAAAGCACCAAAGGACAATTGCATGCCCACAATCACACAGACGGCCTTGGTTAAACTTAGTTGGTCAGAAAACAAAGCAAAATGTGTCTTATTAAGACATGCATTTGGTAAAGGGATTAGAAGAGATGAGGGAAATGCTGACAAGCGTAGGACAGTGACAGTCATCAGAATGCATTGCATACATGAATGGAATTGTCAAAGAAAAATTTAATAAATAAAAATTTCATAAATCAGAGTTGTCAAGGAGCTAGGAAAGCCTCTGTCAGTCTCTCAGAAAGCTGATACTTAGAATATCGTAGTAGCTTCCAGGACTCACTTGATTTGATAGTTTCAAACAGAGGAGATATTTGGCATGTTATTAATGAGTGTGGCTACACATTACTTTACAAATAATTAAATAGAATGAACTGGAAGGGAAGAATTATTTGAAACATTAAGATAAAGAAAAAATGTAAAAACAGAGTACTGTCTTAAGGAAAATTTGTGAAGATTATATAGCTCAGAAATACCGACACATGTTTTTGTAATAATGTGGGGAAACAATGGAGTGATTATTAGTTAGCTAAGGAAAAGGTTACTTGTAGAATAAGGATGTGCAGTCCTCAGGGAACACAGACATGTGTATATGTATATATGAATGTACATCCTCATACCTGTCTATGACCAGAAAAAATAGTTTTCCCTATACTGCCAGGAATTTACTCCCAGGCATTGCAGATTAGAGACAAGTTCTCTCTCATTGAGCTGTGGTGTCAGTCCACAAAGCAATTATTTGTACATATGGAGGAAATTTCAAAACCAAAACAGAGAAAATCATTAGTTTAAAAATATTTTTCATGAAGAAGCAATGTCATATTACCTGAGAGAGGATAACATAAAAGCTTTGATATAAAATTTGAGGCCTCAGTAGGATTATCAACACCAATGTGCTAGTGTTATATATTTGTTTTTCCACTAAGGGATTAATTCTAGAGTCATATCATTCCTGCATCAAATGAGATGAACTGTGTAGAGACATAGTAAACAATAAATGTTATGGGAAATAAGCTTCAATTATTTTGTGTTTCCATACCTTTCTGAGAAATAAATGAAAATTCATTTATCCTCAGCTATATTTTTATCTGTGTCCTTGTAACTGTGCCCCAATATACAAACATGTTTCTTACAAGATGTATGTCGTATTATATAGACAGCAGCTCTGAAAAGAGGCAGGTTTTGTGTCTAAACTTACTGTTGAAGGCAAACAAGAAGAGGAAATAGAAATGTTTTGTTTACCAAAAGTTACAAGTAACCTTGTAAACATAGTTCAACATGCTGTTTTTCCCTAAAGAAGTGACTGGGAAGCTTCTTTGAATTATTTATGCTAGCCATCTGTTCCTCACTTTTCATTTCTTCCAGAACAGACAAATCTCATGGCCTTCAGACTTTAGCGACTACTGCTTGCAGATGAGCAGCTGGTTTCTTATCAAAAATCCATACTGAAGCTGTTTATCCTAAATTGGGGAATTCCATTACTATCTCCAGGGCTCTGCTAGAATTAATCTGTTTAAACAGTGTCTTTCTTAAAAACAGGTGCTTAAGTGGCTTATCCAATTCCAGCATTTTTTCAATTGTACACAGAAAATGAACCTTTCATTTATTCTGCAAAAACAAAATAATATGATTGTGGGCATTAAGAATTTGTTTTGCTAGCCGGGCAGTGGTGGCGCACGCCTTTAATCCCAGCACTCGGGAGGCAGAGCCAGGTGGATCTCTGTGAGTTCGAGGCCAGCCTGGACTACCAAGTGAGTCCCAGGAAAGGCGCAAAGCTACACAGAGAAACCCTGTCTCGAAAAAAAAAACCAAAAAAAAAAAAAAAAAAAAAAAAAAAAAAAAGAATTTGTTTTGCTCTGGAAACAGTGTCTAGGTGTCAACATATGGCTCCCTAATGAGGCCATCTCAATCAATGAGAAATATTCATCTAGCATGTATCAATTGGAATTAAAAATTATCAAGTTTGTTTTCTCATCAATCAGTGTGTGATACATTATCACAGTGCTGGAGGTTGGGAATAATAGAAATTTATCTTTTCACAGTTCTGTGAACAAAGATTCACAACCAAGATGCCAAAAAATCAGAAGAAAGGAAGGAAGGAAGAAAGGAAGGAAGGAACGGAGGAAGGAATGGAGGAAGGAAGGAAGGATAGGAAAGCACACACTAGTTACTATTTACTATTCTGCATCCTCTGCAGAATGCTTATTTGCTCTTTTGCTTTCACCTCCTCTCTGTGCTTCTCTTATTTCATTACTCAGTAGATGATTTCATTGGTGACATTAGGGACCTAGTTGATGATTAAGATTAAAACTATCCTGTGGTCAAAGAAAAATAAATGCATCAGACAAAACAGGAAGCGAAGAATTGAGCTAAATTCACTTAAAGAAAAGTTGCTAAGCCTTCTAAGAACTCTATGAAGTACTAGGGAAAAATACTGAAGGAAAAGTAAGATTGAGCTTGGTTCATATATTAAACTATATGTGATTGAAAATTGGTGATCTCTAATAGTAAATCAGAAGTAGGAAACAGTTTTTGATAATAAAATTAAAGATAGTTATAGCAGGTCTTTTAGAAGTCCTTTATTGTGTTATAAGATAGACAAGAGGCTGGCAGATTTATATTTCAAATTTTCTGAAATAGAATTTAAATTTATAAATTTAACATATAATCAGGACACCTATGTAAAGATTAATGAAACTGAGAACACAGATACGTCTTAGGATCATGTCAAGTTTTGGGGAAACACCATGTCTACAGCAATAAGAATTTCCCCAAATACAGTAACAATTTCAGTTTCAGGGCTTAATATTTATGTGTTTTGGGGACATCTGTTGTTTAGCTTCCTACAATTTTCAAAGCAGTAAGGTTGATAAGTAACTGATAGGGCTTTTTATAACTGATGATAACCTATATTTTGAGAGAGTAATAAATTGGGTAAATCTGTACAATATTCCTTGACATAGTTTCTATATGAATCACAAAACTGAATAGAAAAAAATATTTTCTAAATTTTCCATTTGTCTCTCATAAAATATTATTTTAATTTCTCAAAAACTAGCACTCTCATTTTTACACAGGAAGTGCTTCCATTTGTCTCTCCCATGTTCATAGTTTTCTCCAAAATAACACATTAACTTACCTCATTCACTCATACTCCATACCACTAAGGGTTTCCATGAACAGTAAAGGACATTACACAATTAAAATAATTCAGAGTAAAGCACACTAAGATGACATATTTTAGCTAACCTGGATCCTTTTATTTTCACTTTTTATGTTAATATTGTAAACACAGAGAAATTTTTTTTTGGTTGGCAGAAATTTTATCAATGAGCAAATCACAATTAGAATAAATAATAAGTTGGACAGGACAAACCTACAGAAGAAAAAGTGTTCCTTGAGCTCTAAAGGGATGGATTTTATGGAGACATTCCACTTAGAACTCTGTCTGCATAATGTTTGGCTGTAGGTATCTGTATTTGTTCTATCTTCTGCAGTAGAAAGCTTCTCTGATGACTGAGAAACAAGGTACTAATCTATGAGAATAACTGAAAATCATTAGGAGTTCTGTTATGACTATGTGCTTTGTGTGCTTGTTTGTTTGTTTGGACTACTAATATTTGGTTTTACCCTAGGCACACATGCTGAGTAGTTTCAGGTTCTTGGTCACTCAAGCAGTGTTAGGTATGGGTTCCACCTCATAGATTGGGCGTTAAGTGAAATTGGTTATTCCAATAAGCTTTGTGCCACCATTGCCCTAGTATATCTTGCAGGCTGTATGATGAGACAGTTTTTGGTTTATCTTACTATGTATTATTTTGTTGTGTTAAAGAAGAATTAATAAATGAAAAGGTAGCCCACAGGGTTAAGACTAAAAACTGAACTGTCATTTATATCTGCTGGGAGAACTAAGTTAATTTTTTGTAATGGATAAACACTGGGTATACCAACCACTTCAAAGAGGACCTCATGTTCAGAAATAGTTGACCAACATATAATGGACTATGCAGTTTTTTTTTGTGTGTGTGTGCTTTTATTTGCTAACAGATTAGTGACTTTTTTGTTTGTTTTGGTTTTTAAAGGGTATTGTTTATTTCATTGGTTTTGAGGGGTTTTGTTGTTGTATTGGGGTTTTGTGTGTTTATTTTTGATAAAAAAAAAAAAAAAAACTTATTGTGTGGGTAGCGAGAAAGACAGGATCCGAAAGGGCTTGGGAAAGGGAAAATATGATAAAATATTTATATTTAAAATAAGTTTTAAATAATAAAAATAAAGAAAAACAAACAATACAGAAGTAGCAGAGCAAACTATGCTGAAGGTAGACTCTAGCTATTTGATTGTTCAAATTTTTTGCCAAGAATTATAAAACCTGTACCCTTAACAAAATGGCTTCTAGGATTGAAAACTCAATTATCTTTTTTTCCTATCACTAACTTTTTAATTTTTTTAAAAAAATACATTACTGATTTTTTCCTCTTTCATTTTCTTAGGCTAGTGTCTATGAGTCACATGCCACTATGAGAGTCATCCTTATGAAAAGGTTTTTAAATTAACGGACTTGTGATTGCTAATATACATCATAAACTTTCAAGAATAGGCTCTCAGGCTCATTGTCTGTGAAAAATACTTTTCTGCTACCCTGCATCAAATGGAACACATTAGTAGCCATAAGTGAACAAAACACAAAACAGAATTGTTTACTTCTAAAATGTAATTTTCTTACTGAACAGGTGTAAAATGTTGCCACATTTAGCAATAACACTTTAAATATTTCTTAGTGATTTGGTACAATATTCAACATTACATATTTTGAATAATGGAGAAAATAAAATATTATTCCATTCTGAGTGTTTCATTTTTAATGAAATACAATGTTTGACAGTTTAAGAATCATTTTCTTTAAAAATAGCTATCAAGAGCTAGAGAGATGGCTCAAGTGTTAAGATCACTTGCTGCTCTTGGAGAGGACTCAAGTTTGGTTCCCAGTATCCATACAAGATAGTTCAAAACCACCTTGAACTATAGAGAATCTGATGTTTCTGACTTTCATGGGTGCTGCACTCATATGCAAATGTCCACACCCAAACCCACACACATACACACAATTCAACCTAAAATAAATCTTAAAAAAATAACCATAAAATATCATTTGAATACAAAAGGCAACTTTTTATGTAAAATATAAAAAATAGATCTTTATTAATTTTTTATAAGTACTTTCTCTTAAGTGTTGAAAGCAAGCCAGATATTAAGAATATTCAAGCTCATATTTTTAAAATAAGTTTCCAAATCTATTTTCAGTAACAAATGAATAAAGATCATAGAGTGAAAATTAAGACAGTTGGAAAATAGAAATTTTGTGGTTGTTTATAGAGTTTTCACTTTTTGAGAATATAATAGAATTACATAATTTCTCCCTTTCCTCTTCATTGGATTATCTTCCAATCAACCATACTTTTTCAAATTCATTGTCTCTTTTCCTTTAAATATTAATACAAACACAAACATATTCTTAAATATGAAAACATCACCTGTCTAGCCCATGTAAATTGTTTAATAGTATTTATTGTGTAATTTAATAATATGGAATGCCAGTTCATTTACTTAATATTAATTTATGATATACTCTTTTCAGTTATATTTCACCATTCTTAAACAATGAAAATACATTACTACTGTTAGAATTGGTTTTCAAAATTTAAAGCATCATTTTAAAAGATATTTTTTCATCTAAACATAATCTTCAAAGTGTATATTCACTCTCTTAATGTCAATCATACTCCTAATGCCCCTTCTCAAGTTGACTCATATAAAATTCTTGGAACTCTTCCAAAAAGACTAATGTCTGTGTTCCATTTCCAGCTAGTCTTATGTGGTTGGTAAGAGATGAATCCTTAACATTGGAGGATGTTGCAAGCCTTCAAGTATTGCTAGTATTTTCACATCTTTCTTCTCCTAGCCATGGCTATGTCTCTCCGACTCTCTTCTCCTGTCTCCTCTGTTTGAATGTACTGCTTAAACTTACTTTGTGTCACCATCGGCCAAATAGCTTTATTTATCAATCAATGAGAGCAACACATACTAACAATGTACAGAAAGACATCTCACAGCAAGAACCAATAAGGCAGGGAGTTACTGTTCCTCACTGGACTTCAGTGGTTGATTTCAAAGTTCTAAAGGGGAGGTGATCTATGCATGCTTGCTTTATATATATGCAGTTTAATATTATCACTTGAAAATGATTCCATTATCTTTTTTCATATACAAATTTGGTTTATAATGCCTGTAATTATCTGTGTTTTCATTCAAATATTTGGTATTGACTGTAACATTTAAAAATATTTTACTAAAAATATTGACAAACTCTGTACAATCTGCTAATGAAAATTTTGTGGAAAGTACAATATATTTTTTTATCATTAGGTGATGATTATATTATATTATATTATGGGACACATGAATTAATTAATTGGTAGGATAAATTTTACCCTGATAAGCTCAATAACATTATTTTATTTGAAGAAATAAATCCTGAATTTTCTTTATAATAAATCTTCTTAAAATTTATGTTAATAATTATAATGATAATCTGAAGCACGAAAAACAAAACTGTCATTTACTACAATAGTAATGTGTAATCATTTTTAGACAATTTTCCTAGCTGTTAAGATTTCATGCAGCAAAGTAGTGCAAGATGATAATAAAGACTTTTCAACAACTGTGTCCTGCAGAGATGTCCATTAGAGCAAATATACATATGTGACACATTGTCACAAAAGATAAGATGATTAGATCATGTTAACTTTTATGAGTTTAAAAATACACAAGAAGTTCTACCTGATACATATAGCATTAAATGCCTCCATGTAATTATATATCAACAATTACAGAAAAAAAAAGCCATACATTTGAAAGAGAGTAAGGTGGGTACACGGGAGGATTTTTGAATGGGGAAAGAGGAGAATGATGTAATTATAATATCAATTCAAAAATAAAATAAATACTTTTAAAAAAGAGTGAGTAGTGAATACATAGGAAATCATATGAAGCCAACACAGAAAAGGTAAATATTTCGATAAAAATTAATTCTCTAAAGAAAATTCAAGCTTAAATGGCTTTATTTCTGAATACTTCTGAAGATTCAAAGTTAAAATAATAACAATTCTTGCCAGGCACAGCTGGCACACACATTTATCCAAGTACTTGGGAGTCAGAGACAGAAGGATTTCTGAGTTCAATACTAGTCTGATCTACAAAGTGAGTTCTAAGACACCCAGAGCTGCACAGACAATCCTGTCTTGAAGGGGGGAAAAAAGCAATTTTTAAACATGAAAATATATGGTATAATTCCAAATCATTTATTTTTGCTGTCAAATTTATACTGATGACATATCTAGAGAAGGATAGCAGAAACAAAGAAAGAACAGAACATTATGAGTCAAATACCTGAATATACACACAAGGAATATTTATGTAGCTATCCTCAGCCAGTACTCACAACATGAATTAAAGAATATGATGGAAAGGGCCTTTACTAAGATCAAGTGAAATTCATGTAAAGATGCTACAACATATGTAAACAAATAAAAACATCACAATACCAACTCAACACATTAAAATAATAATTTAATAGGCACCACAAAATATTTGACAAAATTTAACTTCTTTTTATTATAAAACTTGCTCAAGAAAGAGAATATAAATCACAATGCAATAGCATAAGCCCTCAAAATTAAAACCCCATGGCAGATGTTATACTGAATGGTGAAAACTTGGAAGTCTTTCTCAGGTCTGGAGGAAGGCCAGCCAGAGAAGCCTTGATTCTTCTCTTCAGCATGGGACTGGAAATCTCAGCCAAAGAAACTAAATAGAGGAGACAAATAAATCACCCCAAATTGGAACGGAAAATGAAGTTAAGTTAACCTTGATTGAAGATAACAAGATCTTATGCAAAGAAAATCCTAAAGGCTTCACTAAAAGCCTCTTAGAAATCAATGTATTCAATAAAATTTCGAGATTAAATATCAACATATGAAATTCAGAAATACTTCTCAACACTGACAAAAAATTATCAGCAAAAGAAACCCATAAGATTTTTTTAAGAATCCTGTTAAAATTTACAGAAATCCTTTTCATGTAAGGAACATCGTTGTTTTGTTATTAATTATTAACACATATCCATTATACAAAAGTGTTGGTTTCACATTGGTGTTTCCATATCAGTAAACATTGTAGGTTGACCATGCCTATCTCCCTCCACCCTCTCTTTCTTTCACTTCTCTCTCTTCTCACACCCAGTTCTTCCTGGTTTCTAATAGTTCCTTCCCCTCCTACAGGTCACATTGTTTATACTTAAAGTTTTCACATGTGAGAGAAAATATACAATGTAGTCTCTTATGTGTCTGACTTATTTGACTTAATCTTATCTTCTAGTTTCTTCAATTTTCCTAAGAATGACAAAATTCTTCTCAGTTTTATGGTTGAATAATGCTCCATTTTACATACATATTGTATTTTTTCTTTTTCTACATTGGTTATTGTAAATAGTTCTGCAATCAAAATGGCTATATTGTCAAGGGTAATATGCCTGAATTTGGTTTTTCTTATTTTTGATATTATTTTATGTGTATCGGTGTTTTGCCAACCTGTATGATACGCATCATATGCACACCAGAAGAGGACTTCAGACACTCTGCACTTAAATAGTGTTGTAAACTGCCATGAGGGTTCAGATAATCAAATCTAGGTGCTCTGGAGGTGCAATCAGTGATCTTATCCTCTGAGTTATCTCTTCTGCTCCTTATAATGTTTTCTACAATGGCTTTACTAAGTGGCATTTCCCATGCACAGTGTTTCTGGGTGATTGTTTTTTTCATATCACTGTCAGTTTTTATTTGTTTGGAGCACATTGATGGATTAGAAGTCTTGTTTGCTTGCCTTCCTGTTATGGTTGTTAACACAGCTCTTTTTAAATACTTAATTAGTCTTTTTTACTTGCCCTTATCACAGAAGGGAAACTAAGCTCAGAGCAGTTTTACTTTGGATTTCTATGTTGGAAAAATACTTCAACATTTTCTTCACTTTTTAAAAATAGTTTTCCAATAGGGTCATTGCTTATCATAATCATTACACAAGCGTGGCCAGCACCCTCTCAACAGTACTAAAGAACTTGTGGCTCAAACAAGAGCCCTTCACCCAAGGAAGCAAACACATAAGTAATGAATTTAGAAGCTAACCTCAAGTCACATATTATGTTTTAATAAACTTTTGTATTTATCTTTTTGTTGAGCAGCAATAATAAAACACTCAGTGGCTGTGCTTAATAACATAAAAGAGCAGACTAAAAGAGCTGGGGTGGTGAACACTTTGAATTTTCAATAGAATCTAAAATATTGTTTGATGTTTGAAGAAAAAAATATTTAATTATATTATAGTTTTAACCGAATCATAGTTATAGGACTTAACAGGAATTAACGTTTTTATACTATTTGAAATTAAAATGCCAATATTAATACACTGTACATTTTGTATAATATAATATACATAGTATAATATAATAACTAGAGATTATTTCAAGAAAATCCATATAAACAGAAATACTCAAAGAGCTTCAAATAAATCAATAGGATTCTTGAAAATTTTTTGTACAGAGAGGCAGAAAAGATAAAATGACAAAATAAAAATAAACAGTGAAATAAAAGCAAAGATGACAGATGGAATCAAATCATGTTTTATGCAAATAAGTTTACTTTATTTACATAGTAAAACTGTAAACAACCTAAAATATCTCCCTTGAGAAACTCATAACCAAATGTGGTATATCAATGCCATGAAATTATACTCATTAATTACACTAAATATCTTTACCATGGGTCCACAGCAGCTCTGATGAAGCTGTAGGGCATTATGTTGAGGGAAAAGGAACCAGTCTTTAAGATCATAGTTTTTTGTCCTCATTATGTGACACATTCAAAATTATACAGATAAGATAAATAATGTTTTTTAAAGATATTAAAAGCAAGGATTGGTGCTTATATAACTGTATGCCTGATGTGATGAAAAGCCCTCTACCTTGACTTTGATGATAATGTGTTTATATACTCATAATAACATCCTAGACCTATATATGTACGTAGTAGCTATATATGTATACCTAGGTATGAAGTATACCTATGTCAATTTCATCACTTGTATTTGTACTGTATTGAATTGAAGGATAAACATTAGTATAGGTTCCTTGAATTGTACAAGCAGCTTAGCATTGGATAACTGAGTAAAATAAAGTGTGCTTAGGAATTGTCATAAACTGAATGCATTTTAAAAATAGCTGGAGTTAGAATTCTTGCTATTTTGCAAAGCTAAATATAATGGATTTAACCATTTCATGTATTATTTAAAACTAACATTATTTTTGTGAGATTATGTAATGTTTAGAAATGTATGGCTTTTCATGTATGATTGGATCTTCAAAACATTTCTGGACCATAGGGATTAGATCTTCAGCAATTTTCTCCTATTATGAGAACATCTTGTTCCTGTTTCAATAAATAGTAAAATTTATACCCTAACAGAAGTTAAATGGCTATGGCTGACATTGAATGTCCTGTTTGACTCCAAAGTGAGGAGACTATCTGTACATATGTACATTGCAAGACAAGATGAGATGTAGGAGTAACTCCTTTCAAGGGATATTACAGATGAAGAACCTGCATTTAGAATTCAGACCGCACACTTTCTCAGGCTAGCTCATTCAGTTTGAAAGGGTGGCTGCTGCCATTTTCCCTTTCAAAGGCTGAGCAATTGTTTTCTTAGCTAGACAATTGGACATAGGTTATCACTGGAGAAAAATAAGGCATCATTTTACTTATATCACTTCTTGGGTGAAGGCAAGGTAAAGGAAGGAAGCCACATTATTTATTGGAGGTCCATTCTGGACCAGTGTGATCATAATGGATGGAACTAGTAGAAACAGCACACATGGCAGTACTCAGCTTCACAAAGCAGGACTCTATCTCGCTGATAGCCTAAATAACCTTCCTAGAGGACATATGACTTCTTGGTGACACAGCAGAAATTGATGTTTAAGTGGTCTGGCTCTAGAGTGCATTCACTGAGATACAATCCTGTGATGAGGAAGGGGATAAATTTATCAAGGTCACAGGCTGATATTGAAGTATTCTGACTCAAAAATATTGAATACATTTTCCTGAAGAAGTATTTTTTAAATAAAAAGCAAATTTTATTTCTTTCATTAAGAGTTTCCTTGGGGGAATTTTTAATTAGATTAATGGAAATTGAGGATTCTTTTTAATATTTTGACATAAGGATGTAATACATTAATAATTACTGCTTTTGTCACAGATAGAGACTAGGTTGACCAAAAGAGAGAGAGAGAGAGAGAGAGAGAGAGAGAGAGAGAGAGAGAGAGAGAGAGAGAGAGAGAGAGAGAGAGAGAGAGAGAGAGACTTGAGTTGCTACAGATATTGAAATAGACCCGGGGATATCGCATTTAAGATTACAAACAGTCTCTGGGGCTTCCCAATATAATTATGTTTTCTTCATTATTTTGCAAGGGTGTTAATCGCCTGCTAGCAGTTAACCTCCCATGCGACTGTCAAGAAATGTAATCAATAGTAAGAGCAGAGGGACCAAGCTGTCGCGATTTCTGTGACCAATATCCTTTTCTCACCCCTGGCAAGGTGTTTCTGTTTTAATAAAATGAACAGGTGCATATGTAGGAGGTTTCTCCAGAAAGCTACCAGCTAAATCAGTACATCTGATGGGTCTCAAATTAAAATGTAGCCAATCAGAACCCTGAAATATAATTGCCTCATTTTCCAACTTAAATACATTATAGGCCTCCTGCTAGTGCTGCACCTGGCAAATCTACTTATTAAAGTTGTGGAGGGAAGAGTTTGCTGAGACATTTTGAATATTGTGCTGACATTGTAATAAAAGAAAGGAGGGAGGAGGCATATGATCTAATTCCACTGACGTCTGCTCAGATTAATATAGACCATTACTCCTGCAGAGCAGATAATCGAATCTCATTCATGGAAATATTTCAGATAATTTTTCACAAAGTAAAACCTATTGCATTTATATATACATAATCACCTCACTGATATTTCTTTGGTTTTTCTTAATATTTTTATTACCCATATATAGTTTCAGATTTCATTTGACTCACCCAGTGTGTTTAATATTCCTTGTTTACTATGTAGGTGCTTTTATATCTCTTTGGTCTCTTCTAAAACATTTATGCATACTTATGCAAATAATGGGTAGAATCCAATGAAAAATAAAACTCAACTTCTGCCACTGTGCTGCCAAAAAATAATATTCCATTTGAGATGGGATTTATTTTTATAGACAAAAGTTATAGAACCAAGATTAAGATCTGTGTCATTATTATTTTAACCAAAAATTGTTACTTTTGTTACCATTTTATAAATATTATAAATAAAAATATTATTAACATCTGTATACTGGTATAAGGTTCATGCATATAAAATCAGTTATACTGGATAACTGTATTTTAGACTGTAAATTGTTATAATGCTGACAGTATCAAGAACAACATACAGTAACATTAATTTTAAAAAAAGTAAGTGTTGAATGAGTTACAAATCTAAATACAGTCGAAAGCCTGAGTCATACTCTATTCCAAACTATAATATCCACATTCATGTGATACCACAGTGATCAATGCAGAGTGAAGAGTGTTTTTTACAAAACAACTTTTGAATTTATGATACAGTGGATATAAGTACAGTGTTTAGAAAGGTAAATAAATATCAATCTTACATAACATTAAAAATTCTCTAAAATTACTTTGTGATTTTTATCTGGAAAGTTATGTTTTCAAATAAACTGGGTAAAAATCAGGGATTTTAAATTGATTGCAAATTGTTCTTCAGTTTTCATGGTGTTTGTAGTCACTATATTTTAAATATGGATTTGTAGCACTTTGCTACCATAACATTATTCTTTCTGTTTTATGGTTATATTGGTTTACCATTTCATTACAGTCATCCATTAAAGAGAACTTCATTTTTATTGGTAAAAGTAAAAGTTAGACATTACATCCCTCAAAACAACCAAATTGCATCTATTGAATTGTCCATGTGGTTAGTGTCATAAATACCCTTGCCTTCTTAGTTGTAGAGAAATTGTATACTTTCATGACAAACGATACTGGTTTGGTCCTAGTCAGCAGTCAATGCAGCAGTGAGAATAACTGTCAGCTCCTATTACCATTTCTTAATGCTGTCATCTGCAATTATTTGCAGGTAGATACAATTGTCACATGTAATTTCAACATTACTAGAAGTTTAAAATGAAAACTGTTTATGTTTTGTGCTGTTGACTAATGGTTGGGTTTGGTAATGTATTTAAATCATATATACACTCACTTTAGGATACTGACCAAGCTCCAGGGATTTCCAGTCTCCCATTATAGAGCCTATGCATTAGAAACTTTAAGAGTAAGAAAACTAAAGGACATTTGTTCTAAAACAAAACAAAACAACAAAAAGACACACACACAACAGAGAGAGAGAGAGAGAGAGAGAGAGAGAGAGAGAGAGAGAGAGAGAGAGAGAGAGAGAGAGAGAAATGTTGATGTAAACTTGCTTTCAAATCTTGGCAGCTTTGAGATAGTCCATGACTTTTCAATGTAACAGAAATAGAAGTCAAGAAAGAAAATAAATGTAGAAAGCCTAAGAACCATTCCTAGAGAGTTGTGAGTGAGGTTCCTAGCACTGGACAATAAGTAAAGGAAAAAAACCTCAAGAATGCTCAAATGGGACCAAGCCCAGAGTCACTTTTAATTCTAAGATAAATAGTTCTCACTGTGTCTTCCAAGAGGGACTTCTATCCATGCCTTACCTTCATAAGCTGTGCTGGTTATGGTGGCCACAATGTCCCTCTTACGTCATTCATGTTGAAAATGGGACAAACCTAATTCATTCTTATAGTTTCCTGATGGTTTACAATAGATGCTATAGCTAAAGCATGCTTACAAACTCCCTACAGCTATCAGTGAACTTGTCCTTGGTCACTTGGGAATCTCCCTCAGGGTAGGGCTGTTATGACACACATGTGAGAAAAAGAGAGGAGAATGACCATCGATGGCCAGCAGTCTGATGAAGGTTCACTGCTCGTTACTTCTGTTCCTTTATTTTTCCGACCCTTGAAGCCATTTGCTCACACAATAGCTGGGACTGTTCTACTTAAGGGGATTATTTATAGTCCAAAGTAGAAAAACCAAAGAAACAAAACATGAGGATCTGCTCTTCACTGCTACGGAAAACAATGCCTGAGGGTCCACATGCTTAGTCTGATAGTCTTTGGGATCGGATCTGCAACCCTCAGAAAACACCATTGATCTATAGACCTGACAAATGAGCAAAACATACATTGTTGTATGAGCCATTTAAGATTTATGGGATAGATTGTAATGATAGTAAAATACAGACGTTCTGGAAACTTATAAGTCATGCAATAGGTATGGATCAATGATGATCAATAGTCAGACAGAACAGACAGATACACTGATGAATATAAATGGTGCATAAATAGATTAGCAGAGAGATTTGCTTGTTAGTTTCTTTTTGTCCCATGAGAAATAAGAATTGGATAGTAGTAGTCTTTTAATATTTTTTCTTAGTTTTCCAATACTAAGTTGTCAGGTCCGATATACTATGCATACATGTAATAATAATAATAAGACTGAGCAGGACAAATTTATATATTAAGGCATATATATCAACCAAATAAGATGAGATCATTGTTTCAAAATGGAAAAAAGGGGGTTGTGCTTGAGAGAGGCTGGAGGTAAGAAAGGAAAGAAGAAAACATATTATTTTAATTAAAAAATTAAAAATTATATTTAATACTCAAAACTTTCAACTCTTTTTGTTGAAGCAGTGAATTCACTGCATCTGTGCAGTCAAGGCACATTTCTAGCCCAGAACTAATATTTCCTAGGAATTCAGTATAAAAAAGCCAAATTCTTTACGGCTGAAAGTCCAGTCTTTTAAAATGAGACACAAAATATATTGTGAAGTAAAAATCCCATGGAACATAAAAATGAATGTATTTTCATTTTAGTTCTCTGTGTTTTGCCCTAACATCTGAAAGATGGCTAGACTTTTTAAAGTACTATATATTGGGTAAATCATTATCATGAATCTTGCACAATAGTGAAGCATCATTTTATTGAACATTTATTTTGGAGTTTGAGATATTGGTACTATTGTAGATCAATCCCTCTGATAACAATTTTCCTAGCTTTGCAATTTGCCATTTCAATTTAATATTGCCAGTAGTGTTAGACCTGCTATTACATTTATGGCTTAGATTACTACTGAAAATATTGTTGGGGGAAGGAAGTAATATTGCCTTGATTTTATCATTAGACCACTTTTCTTATACACAATGCCAGGACTCCACAAAAGCATCAGGTTCGCAGGCTATATGGTATCATTTATATCTTTATGACCAGCTCTCAGGGTGCTCCACTAAGAATAGTAATAGTGATTCTGAGAGCTGTGGTCAGAGTAGTTCGCTGCTGCAGCAAGTAACAAAAATATGATACTGCACTTCTAATATCTAGAGGTTTACTTCAGGAGAAACAAAACAACACATAATTGTTTGAGTTTTGTTACATGGCCCCATGAAATTCCAGGACATTTTGATGCAAAAGGGTAATATATTAAAAGAATGCAAGAGGAGCTAAATACAAGCTTATATACAGTTCTCACTTTCACTATGATGTCTAAATGACTTGAGAAAGTGAAACAAAAAAGTTAAATAACTTGATAATTCAAATCACAGATTTTGTTTAAACAATTAATGTACTATGAAATTGGGTCAATTTGTTATATACATTTATTTTTTTCATAAAGTGCACTTCATATTTTAGATATATATTCTACCATTTCATATCTAATATATTAACTTAGATTTTGTACTAAAATACAAATAATGTATATGATATTTATATTTATATAGATTTTTAAATACTCACATTTACTAAAATGTATTAATACTTTTGTTCTAAAGCATTTCATTATGTCTCCTCAAAATTGTCTTCCACGCAGGAGCACTTTTTTGGGAGCATGAACATTAGAGATTTAACTATGATGTAGAAAATAATATCTATCTGATGCTGACTTCCCTTAACTATGAACAGAACCCATAATGAACTTCATTTGCATAGACTGGCAAAGGAAATAAGATGTAAATTATAACCCAGTTTACAAAATTAAGATGTTATCATCAAACGATTCTTCAGAGCACCTTTCAAGGTACAGCCATTGGGAACCTGATGGCAGCTGAGATACTTGCATTAGGCCTCTTAGCTGAAACCTCTGTAATATGAAGGTCTTGTAGACCTTAATTTTCACAGCTGCTTTGAAAGTGCAGTCCAAAGCTGTGGAAGCCACATTGTATGGTATTTCACAACAAACTTAATATAGAAGAAACCATGGCCACTACATATTTCCCTTCAATCAGACATTAAAATAGTTTGTCAGAAAGTGAAATAATGCTGATTTCTTGAGACAATTTTTGGTTTATGATGTATAATTACTTTTATTAAAATATTTATATATGAAATAGTTAAGACTCTTATTTTCATTCATTAATAAACATACTGAATTCAGTATAGTAATTTTCTATAAAATATTCAAATAAAAGCTCAATGGCACCCTCAACTCTTCTTAAAACCCTTATTGAGCTCTTTAGATGGAGAGTTGAGATACAGCTGCTTTAAAACTTTGCCTTGTGTCTTTTCTTTCATAGTGTAGCAATTAGTATGTTAGCAGCCTAGAGAATGCCTTTCAGATTGGTACCCAAGGGCCATAAGATGGAGACTGAGGTGCCTTCCTTTCTGTTGACTTTTCCACACTGTTCCAACATGCAGTCACAGCTTGAGTTCAGTATTTCTCTAGGGATGATGCAACAATATCCAAGAGGAAGAACCTCTCTAAGTTTGAAAATTAAAGATGAACACAGTAGCATTTCCTTCACACACAAAATGTTGGTGCTTTTGTGACATTGAACAGAATTTTATTATATGCCTCCCCAAACCAAGAGGAGTTCTCTATCTTGTCCAAACAAAATCAATATTTTGGTTGATGAGAGAATAATGAAAAGTATAAATAACCTAGGGATAAGTACCTTATTGCTGAAATGAGAAAACAAAGCCAGTGCAAGTTTTAAGGGGAAATATTACTTTTTTAATGAATGTGAATCTATTTTTTAGCTGATATATAAATTCGATTAACTCTAGGATATATATATATATATATATATATATATATATATATATATATATATCACCATCTACACTTTTATGGTGAAAACACTCAAAATACTTCTGGATTTTAAAATGTAAAACATAGAATTTACTGTCCTTTTACAGTTTGATAGAAAATCTTATTGTGCTCTATGTGTAGCATGGATTCTCTCATCAGTCATTGTCCTCCCTACATCCTAACTTCCCATCTACTCTATTCAGCTCCTTGCCACAAACCACCCTCTGCTCATATTTTTAATCTTTTGTGAGTCTTCATAATTGAGAACACATGTTGACCTCTGTGCGGATTTAGTGGTTATACTTATACTTTAGGCTTATTCACATTTCATGAAATTTACTTATTTCTATAACTGAGCCATATTCTACTATGTATATGTACACACACACACACACACACACACACACACACACACACACACATATATATATATATATGAAGTATGTACATATATGAATGCAGATACACAAGACACAGACATAAAATTTATAAAAGATATAATAAACCAATAAAAAATAATTGTCATGCCAGCAGAAAGTAACCCACTTTTCCCCTTGATTGGTTGTGATATGCCATGTAAACAACATCTTGCTACCTCAACCTTCCTCCAGTTTACCTATCCTCAGAAAGTCTTCTAAATTCTAAAGGAAGACATTTAAGACACACTTCTCTTTCAACTCTCAATTGAAGCTAACTTCCAAAGATGATAGAGAAAGCCTATGTGCTACTAATCCATGAAAGAAAAACTTAAGAGCTTGAGGACTCTGCTCTTCACAAGGCATTGAGTCAAGGAGGTATCTTTCCATCATTTTCCAAATGAAAAACCACTATGACTTTTACTTTGAATTAGTATAGGACATTTGTCAGTAAGCTTGATGCCAATCTCTGCCAACTTACTTCCATGCATTTTGCTGTTACTTTTATATTTTTCAGTAGAAGTGGCAACATTCAGATTCTCCAAGTTGCCATACTATTGGATTGACTACATCATGTATTAAGTGTCTTGTCTTTTTTCTTTCAAATCAAGGGTTTTGCATATGGTAGGCAAGTGTTCTTTGACTGAATTTCATCACCAAATCCAGGATTTTAGGTTTTTGAGGAACCTCAATGCTGTTTTGTCATATAGAATTACTTCTTCATACTCTCAGCAGCATGCATCCTCTGTCAATGTTTTTGCTAATACTTTGTACCTTTTGTTTATAAGATGTTGTATAAAAAATATCCAATTGTTGTTATACCTTTTTTGTTTTGTTTTGTTTTGGGGACAGGGTCTCAGTATATAGCTCTGGCTGTCCTAGAACTATGTAGACCAGACTGAATTACTGCTTCTGAATCCTAATTGCTGGGATTAAAGGTGTGTGCCGTTGTGACTGGCTCATGGCTATATGTTTATTACACTAATAATTTGTGTTGTTAAGAATGATTTTCTTCATATGTAGTTGATGATTTGTGTGTTTTAATTTCAGAAATATGTTTAAAACTATTGCTCATTTTTAGGTGGGTTATTTGATGCTATGCCATGAGATTTTTAGTTCTTTAATATATGCTAAGAATAAACTTCTTACCAGAGAAAGTTACTGAATATATTCATCACTCAAGTAAGTAAATTTTTACTCTGTTAATTTTCATGTCCTCCTTTGGCTAGGCTATGTAGAAGCTTTTTAAAATTGTATGTGATTTCATTTATTTAGTTTTTGGTTTTAATTCTATCTGTTAGAATTTTTTTTCTAGGAAAAAAAAAGAAGCCATCGCTCATTCCAGTGTCTTGCTGAGTTTTCTCTGAGCTTTGCTCTGTCTGTTTCACATTTCAGATTATATGCTTAAGTCTTTAATCCATTTTGAGGTGAATTTATCTCTGGTCAAAGATAAGGCTCTCCTTTCATTCAACTAAGTGTGGGAAGCCAATTTTCCCAGGACTGTGTGCTGTGCTTTTCCCATTGTATATTCTTAGCACTGGAATAATACTAAGTGGGCCATAGGTGGGGGGTTTACTTCTCAAGTTCCTGTTCTGCTCTGTTAGTTTCTGTTTTTAAATAATGCCATGCTGCGTATTACGCCTCTGTAGAAGTCCGGCAATGTAATGACTGGATTTACAATTGCAAGTTTGAGGTTGAAAACATCCTGAAATGAGAGGATCCAAGAACATGAATGAAAAGTGAGAAGTAAGAAAACTGGAGAGATATCTATCTACATGCATCTATTTGCAAGGCTCTTCTGAGTGTGCAGGCGCTAGAGACTACATGCTTGCAGAATGGAGAGTTCAGTCAGCCTGTGGAGAGGTGTTTGGACTTTATTACATGCTGTTCCTTCTTTGCAAGTTACTTTTCTGTGGAATCTTGGAAGGATGGTGTCTTATTGTCACATGTTCAGTGTTATAAACTTTCTGAGAATGGAAGCTTCCAATTCAGTCCTGTTTTTCAGATTCAATGGGAAGTTTTGCTTTTCGTTTTGTGTTTTCCAAAGCTTGTATCCTGGAGCTATCTATAGAGTCACAGAGAGAATTTATAGGTTAGGTCAGGTGATGATGGTGACAAGTTAGTTTCTAAGAGATAACTTTAAAAAACTGCCAACAGTGATACGGAAAAATGCACAATATGGTCTCCTTGTCGTTTTATTTTAGAATAAATAGACTTAAGTACAACAGGAAGTATTCCAAGTTCCTGACAAAATTTAAATAATGAGAATGCCCTGGAGGGACATGCCATAAGAATAATAAATGTGTGTGAATACAAAGGCAGGAAGCTTTGAGCAATTGAAGAAATAAGAGGAATCACCTGTAATCATGGGAAAACTGAAAGCTGATCATATTTCCTAATAATAGAAAATGTATATACTTGAAGGCTCGATGGAGAAACTAACTCATATGTAGGAATTGGATATTTATTTATCACTGTAAGCAGCCAGTCTGCCCAGTTATAGATTTCATCACCTTGTTTTTCTCCTCTGGTAGGAATTTGTCCTTATGCAAATCTTCCAGGAGAAGGTATGAAACATCTAAAGTCCCAGCACATGGTGACTCCAGTTTCCTGTTCTTTGTTCTCTCTATTTGTATATAAGAATTTGAACCTGGCTGGTGCAGAAACTTGATACTTGGAAAGATTTCTGAATGTGGACTTTTTGTACTTCATTCTAGTTTATATAGTCAATAGTCACATCACTGTGCTGTATGCTGATTAAGGCTTTATAAGTATGAAATCGGTACTTACTGGTTCATCACGTTAAATGTATTTTCTCTATCATACCTATAACTAGATATTTATTTCTTTGTATTGGTTTTGGATGGAACCTGTAGTCCCTTTTCACATAGTACTATAGTTTGGAACTGTTATACTCGGTTCTTTGTTTTTTTTTATTTCTCCTTCTGAGTCACTGGCATTATGTTTTATATCCCAAAGTTCAAACTCTCTGAAAAGTCATCAGGCATATTTTTTATTCTTGCTTCTCACTGTTTACTTATTTCTTCATTGTGTCAGTTGGTTAAGTCATATGCCATATATAATTCATAGGATAATAATAATGTGCTCTATTCGCAGTTCGGTAAGAGAAATGAAGAACAATAAGACACTGTCTTGACCCTTGGTGCAATATAGAATTCTCTCTGTGTCTCTGTGTCTCTCTGCCTCTCTCTCTCTCTCTCTCTCTCTCTCTCTGTCTCTCTCTCTCTGTCTCTCTCTCTCTGTCTCTCTGTCTCTCTCTATCTGTCTCTCTCTCTCTTTCCCCTATATCCTTGGGAATATTGTTTTCCTCTCAGAGTTGACAATATACAATGAACCTATAGTTGAAATTAATTTCACATTACTTCTGAACAAAATCAGCCTGTCCTACAGCATGGTTATTATAAATTTGTAGTAAATCTACTGAACAAAAGCACTCTATGAATATAAAAATTTAATTTAATATCTTTGTCAACTCCATGAGTATTTCTGCTTGTTAAGCAGGAACTTTTTTTTCAGACAGGGTTTGTTCTAGGCTTTAGTTATTATTAACAGTGTCAGTTTGCATAGTTGTGGAAACTTGATAAAACACATTTCTTCATCAGAAAAGTGAAGATTATTACAGTACTCATCTCCTAACTTCTGCAGGGATTAACAAGATAACTCACATATGTTTCTCAGAGCAGCATCGGAATAGTTACAATAAAGAAATTATTAAAAATTACAGATAGCATTGGTCACTAATTACATAAAGGAATTTTATTTTCATAGTCATCTATTTTAACAAACATGAATACCCTATGTTAGTCCAGGCTATGATCATCATTACTATTAACTAGCACAGTGATTGGCACACGGTACATAGTTAATAAAAATTTGTTAAGCTCTTGTTTGACTGTAGACTCTGATTACGCCCAAGGTCTTAATTAATTGCAGGACTCCAGTTTCTTATTAGAATAGAATCTGGCCGGGCGTTGGTGGCGCACGCCTTTAATCCCAGCACTCGGGAGGCAGAGCCAGGCGGATCTCTGTGAGTTCGAGGCCAGCCTGGGCTACCAAGTGAGCTCCAGGAAAGGCGCAAAGCTACACAGAGAAACCCTGTCTCGAAAAACCAAAAAAAAAAAAAAAAAAAAAAAAAAAGAATAGAATCTTACTGCAGTACGCAAGGAATCTATTTAAAGACACTGAGTTGGGAAGCTCAGGTTACCAAGAGGACTGAAGATGCTAGCTCAGGGGCTTTACAAGGCACAGTTCAGAACTCTCACAAGAGAGGAAATCACTGCAGGACACCTAGGGATACATGAATCTGCAACCAGAACATCTGCCATCTAAATACAGATCATTGAAGTCATCCTTATGGAAAATGTCACCAGATAATTCACTTTCTGGAACTCCTGAGATTTGTCCATTTTCCTAATTAGGGAGAGATGAAGAAACAATATTTGCTCTTTAGATTTTTTACGCTTTTATATAAATTGAAAATAGACTTCTTTTCATATATTATATTCTGGTTATTTTCCCCTCCCTCAGATCATCTCAGACCCTCCCCTCTTCCCCACCCAACCAAATCCCCACCATGTCTTTTGCTCTATCATGAGAATACAAACATATAAAAATGAAAATGATGAAATCAAATAAGATAAAGCATCAACAAACAACCAGAATAGAACCCACCAAACAGAATGAGAGCCAAACAGCAACAACAATAACAGTAATAATAATAACAATAAACTCAAGAAACACATATAGTCAAGGTAACACACAAATTCAGACACAGAATCAGAAAAACAGAATCAGAAACCATAATACATACACAAACGACCTATAAGGTTCAGTAAAAAGATTGAAAGGAAGAGCCCTGATAAAACATTTTCCAAAAATGCTACTGAGTTCCTTTTGTGTTCGCTCTCTATTGCTGAACATGAAATCTGGCCTTGAGTCTGGTTTGTATACCAGTGTGACTCCACTGGAAAAAATCTTTTGTTTGTTTGTGAGATGTCATCAGTTGCAGATGCCTTTTGGTTATGGATAGGGGCTTGTGTCCATTACCCCTCTAAAAAACTTCGTTTAAAATATAGTGGCATCTTTTCCTGCCTTTTCCTCCTTCTGCCCCCTCCCATGCACCTCTCTACAACCTTTCACATACCCTCCCCATTCTTTCTCAAACTGATAGCTTCTTTTTCTTTGACTGTAGCTGTATGATTAGATAGGTGATAGACAGTTAGATAGATGGACGGATAGATGATATATAGATGATAGATAAATAAATATATATATAGATAGATAGATAGATAGATAGATAGATAGATAGATAGATAGACAGAGAGATGACAGAGAGATGACAGATTATAGATGATAGATAGATAGATGACAAACAGATGAGATAATAGATAGATAGATAGATAGATAGATAGATAGATAGATAGATAGATAGATAGACAGACAGGTAGATTGATAGACAGGCAGAGAGATAGACAGGCAGACAGACAGGTAGAGCTACCTATATACATACAACCTGCTGAGTTCCTTTTTTTTTTCAATTTTATCAAGAAATTTTCTACTCACTCTACATACTATCCACAGATGCCCCCTCCTCCTTCTTCCCATCCCCCAGTCCTCTTTCCCAAGCTACCCCACATCCCCCCAAGTCGAGGTCTCCCATAGGGAGTCAGCAGAGTCCAGCACACTGAGCCTAGGTAGGTCCAAGTCCCTTCCCACTGCACCAAGTCTGTGCAAGGCATCACACCACAGGCATTGGATTCCCAGAAACCTGCCCATAGACCGGGAACAGATCTCCATCTCCCTGCCTGGGTGCCTCCCAAACAGTTCGAGTCAAACAACTGTCTTCCGTACCCAGAGGGCCTAGTCTAGTCCCATGGGGGCTCCACAGCCACCAGTCCACAGTTCATGGTGCTCCACTAGTGTGGCTGGTCGTCTCCACATGTCCTCCCATCATGATCTCTATGTCCCTCGCCTGCAGAATCTCTCTTCTCTCTCATCAATTGGATTCACAGAGCTGCTGAGTTCTTCTAATGTGACTCCTATATATGGTTTGGGGAAAGACTGCATTATATTAGATAGACAGTTATATCGATGGGGTATCAAAGTATACTCAGGTTCACCAGGCTCTGGGAGTACGGCTTAGTTGTAGTCTGAATACTCAAGTAAATGATAGACTAGTGCATGGCGATGTCTGCTCATGCTTATCACATATTTCCAGGCTCAAGTCATTTACAAAATGTGCCCTTTAATATCAAGAGTAATATCTAACAATATGTGCTGTGAATGCTAATATGTAAACACCTTGAAAATTTCTTTAAATTTACGATACTTGATATTACTGGCATATGACATTAACTGTTGCAAGTGTCCTCTGTTTACAATGATAGGAAAAAAATATGTATGAGGGAAGGAACTTTATTCATCATTCCAGGAGGTGCCAGTAATTCTTCCCCATCAGAAGTTTAATTAGAATCACTCTTTGCTCAAATTACAGGCACCGTGGTGAGTTACTTTCAAGTAGAGTTTCAAATTCCTACTGTGGTACAGAACCCTAGTTTCTCAGAATTTAATCAGTAAGTAAGCAAGCAATATAACTTTAAATTTAATTTTTAATGGAATGCAGAAAATACCCAGTTGAAATGATGTTTCTGTGTATGTACCAGGTATCTACCTTAGTTCTCTGATTTATGAACTCACCAGCATTTGGAGCCCCATGAATTTAACATTCACAGTTATGTCATCATTCAAAGGAAAGGCTACCCACTAAGGCTCTGTTACACTATGGCATTCTGTGTCTTTGAAATGTTTTAGCCTGATAATTTGACAGAAAGCTCCCTTTCCATTTTTTGTTTGTTTGTTTTCTTTCTCTTCTTCTTTAATTGAAGTAAGCTCTCTGTTGACTGACTTAGGCATGTTTTACTTTTACTTCTATGTTGCTTTATTTCATTTACTTTACGTATACAAATCACTTGGGGCCTTAAGTAATGATCTATGTTTTTGTCCATAGAGACCGTGATAGACTTGAGAACTCTAACGTGTCCTGAGATTCGATTTTTAATTTTCTCATTTTATTTATTCTTCTCTCATACAATACCTTCTGACCACAGCCTCTCCTCTCTCCAACTTTCCCAGTCTTTTCTTCACCTGCCCTGTCTTCCAGACTCCCTTTTTCTCTGTCTTCTTTCATAAAAGATCAAGACGCCAACAGACAACTACCCAACACGACAAAATAAGACAAGGCAAAATTCTCACATCAGAGACAAAGCCAGACAAGGCAAACCATCAGGAGGAAAAGAGTGCCAGAAGCAGTCACACAAGTCAGAAACACACCTGCTCCTACCGTTAGGAGACCCACAAAAACACTAAGCTGGGAGACATATTTATATGTGCAGAGGACATAGTGAAGACCCATAAAGGCTCCATGGTTGCTGCTTCAAACTCTGTGTGTGCCTACGAGTCCAGCTTAGTTGATTCTGTGGACCCTGTTCTCTTGTCAGCAACCCCTCTGGCTCCCACAATCCTCCTTACCCTCCTCTTTGGGATTCCCTGAGCTCTGCCTAATGTTTGGCATGACATTTCCAAATAGCACATTGCACTTGTGTGCACTTTATGAAAAAAATTGATATAATTATATAATTTTGTTTTAATTTAAAGTAAAAAAAATAGAGAATAAAGTTAAAAAATGCATGTAACATTTTAAGACAAGAGTAGTGTAGCCTATGGAACAGACAAGAAGATTTTAGGACAGCACCCCATGCCTTATTTATTTATTTATTTATTTATTTATTTATTTATTTATTTATTTAATCTATCTATCTATTTGTGTCTATGGGAAAAATACAAGAGAAAGAAGGGTTAATTTTTTTGGAATTTTAAGTAAATATCACTTCTTCCATACATGGACCAATGCCCCTTCTCCCCACACTTTCACAAATCAGTGTTCCTTTCATCTTTAATGTAAGCAGTCTGATGGTTGTTAAAATATGACCATAAGGCCAACATTTGTTTGAAGTTCTTTGACATCAGGAAATAAATGTTTTATTTTTAGCACTGTCTTTGAATTCTATAACATTCACTCAAAACTTTGAAAAGAAAGTGTGGGTATTTGAGATCCTTAATCAAGCCATCTCTGAGAGTACCAACTGACTATTCCACTGTTTTCAAACTTACAGACTCTGCTTTCAATTTGAAACAGGCACCTAGTATCAGATATCATCTTGGTAACAGCATTCTATCTGTGATGAATGTATGTGGCAGATCTCTTGTCAACTTTCTGTGTTTATCATTGTGTCTATTTATAAGGGTTTCTGTCCACAATGTTCTAGGAATTCAACCATATTTTCCATCCATTTTCTCTTTAGAAGCTATTCTGTAAGATTCCTTCTATTGCCTGTTCATCTGTCAGCACAAATTCTTTCCTTAAAGGAAGAAAAAGGGCTTTAATTGAGTTCAACTGATAAAGAATTCATTAACGGACAGTGCACAGAATATAAAATCCCAAAGTAAGGTAGAGAAACATTTTCTTCTGCAATAGAAGTAGTCAAAAAAAGAAACAATACAAAAAAATCCATTAATCTTATTTAGTGGTGACATCACTGTTAAAAGGCATGGACAGATTGCAATAGACACTACTATTTCTGGTCACCTACTATTCCCATGATCCCCTGAGAGAGAAGCTCTAAATCCAAAAGAATTAAGTTGAATCCCACAGCTTAGAAAATCCACTCACTCTGTAGTTTCAAGGGCACTGTGAAGGTTAAGACCAAGCAGAAATATAATATAATCAGAAAAAAATAACATGATCTGTTTTTAGATAGCCACTAATGACTTATAATGTGCTCTAAGTTTACACCCTTGATTTTCATGCAATTTTGTAGCCTCATAAAATTGTTTATGAGCCAGATATCATTTATTTAATCATCATTATAGTTTTTTTGTCAGTTTCATATAAACTATACTACCAAGTCTGTTAGTATCTTTTGAATAAACTTGCAATGATGTATGGTGACCTCTGGTTGTAACAGTGGCATAATGTAGAACTTGGAAATTTTTGTTTGGAGATCCATCCTTCAAATATGTCCGTGGAAATGTTTGGAGACAATAGTTTATAAAATTGAAAACAATATAAACAAACAAATAAAAAGGCCACATGTAGTTGTAATTATGGGGTGGTTGTGAAAGTCAAGAAAACAGTGTTAGTGCTATTGATTAAGAAACTTACTGTGACAACACAAGAAGAAGTTGCATTAGAGGGTGATCTGGGTTGCAATTACAATGAGGAACAATGAAGAATAATTTGAAATTAAAATATCAGCTTTAGATCTAGGACTTAATAAATATCTGATTTTTTTAATCATGGTTACCTATGGTAAACTAAAACAAAAATAAATTTTTATGTAAAAATCCAGTCACTGTCGAATGTATTTGCTCATGTAAAGATTTAGTACAAGACTATGTTCTGTATAAGAAACTATGGCTTTTTTTATCACCCCACTGCAAAATTTTGTTATATAAGGGATTGACACTAGTTTATGACAAAGTATCTTGTTACAGCTAAAAGGAGAGAAGGTGACACTGGAAAAACTAGATTACAAATATCAAAAAATTCAGAGACAATCACTCTTTTCATTAAAAGCAACTGTTTACATAAATTCTTCATATACATCTTCAAGTTAATTACCTTTTTATTTTAAGTAGACTGTGTATGTATCCTTTTTACTTATTTCAGATTCCTATATTTTTCTGTTGCCAGCCTATTTCTAGGATTTCACTATAATTAAAATTATCCATATTGTATTGTTGTTTCTATTGACAAAAAACTTCTACTAATGGTGATTGATTTATCAAGCATACATTCATAAGTATGTGTCTATATATCATTAAGCATAATTTGTTTATTATGCTTATACATTTATTTATTACACTTAAAATATTTATAAAATATATAGAAAAGCTAATATTATTTGTATATTATCCCTTCAATCTTAGTAAGGGTATCATATCCACAATAATAGAAATCATAAAAGTCTTTTTTTCCTTCCTCAATCTTAAATACCTACAGCTTTACTTTTCTATGGAAAAAGCACATGTTTAAAACTCTTTAGGTGAATTTATAAATGAAGATATTGCTTCTCAATAGAAGAAAATATTTTACTTTTCAGAAAACAAAGGATATGTATGATGCTATCACTCTAAAATCTTTCCAATGTCAAAATGATTTGGGCAACTTTTTTTGGAAAATATAGCCCAAAGTAATTCATTTTTTAAAACTTCTAAACTTCTATTGATTCTTTGTGGATTTCACATTATTCATTCCAATCTCACCTATCTCCCAGTCCCCTCTCATCCACTCTTTTTCCTTACAACTTCCCCTGAAAAAAAAAAGTTAAATTTAAAAGAAAATCAAAACCAAATAAAACTACAAAACAAAAACACAACAGAGAGAGAGAGATTCTAAACTTACTGAGATCATATCAAGAATACGCTTGAGTCTCTATCAAGGGAAAGGCATTAAAACCATGAAAAGTTACCCAGCTATTAAATATAATGAGCATGACTGTTGCCCTTCTTATTCAGCTCATGGTTATTCAGTAATGTCAGTGAGATTCTGCAGGTATAGCTTTCAACATTAGAGACACAGTGACAGTCAATTTCCTGATCTTCTTTCTGGCTTTTAAATATTCCCACCCTTCTTCACCAATGACCCCTGAAACCTAAATGCAGCAGTTGTTATTTAGATATACCTTTGAGACTGGGCTTCACAACTCTATATTGTAATTGGTTGTAGTTTTCTATAACTGTCTCTTTTGCAAAGAGATTTTTTTATTTATGTATGTATTTACTTTTTCTTTTATCTTTCTTTTTTAATTTTTTTATTTTATAATTTAATTTAATTTTACATATCAGCCACGGATTCTCCTGTACTCCCCCCTCCCCCGCTCTGCCTTCTCCCCAGCCCAACCCCCATTCCCATGTCCTCCAGGGCAAAGACTCCCCTGGGAATTCAGTTCAATCTGGTAGATTCAATCCAGGCAGGTCCAGTCCCCTCCTCCCAGGCTGAGTGATGTGTCTGTGCATAAGCTCCAGGTTCCAAACAGCCAACTCATGCACTAAGGACAGGTCCAGGTCCCACTGCCTGGATGCCTCCCAAATAGGTCAAGCTAATCAACTGTCTCACTTATCCAGAGGGCCTGATCCAGTTGGGGGCTGCTCAGCTATTGGTTCATAGTTCATGTGTTTCTATTAGTTTGGCTATTTGTCCCTGGGCTTTTTGCAATCTTAGTCTCAACAATTCTTGCTCATACAATCCCTCCTCTTTCTCACAAATTGGACTCCTGGAGCTCCACCAGAGGCCTAGCCATGGATCTCTGCATCTGCTTCCCTCAGTCATTGGATGAGATTTCTAGCACAACAGATAGGATGTTTGGCCATCCCATCACCAGAGTAGGTCAATTGGGCTTTCCCTCAACCATTGCCAGCAGTCTATTGTGGGGGTATCTTTGTGGATTTGTGGGGACCTCTCTATCACTTTGCCTCTTCCTATTCTCATGTGGTCTTCATTTATCATGGTGTCTTATTCCTTGTTCTGCCTCTCTGTTCTTGATCCAGCTGGGATCTCTTGCTCCCCTAAGCTTTCTTTCCCTTGAACCTTGCCCTTCATCACCCCCACTCATGTCCAGGCTGTTCATGTAGATCTCAGTCATTTCTCTGTCATTGGACAATCCCTGTGTCTTTCTTGGGGTCCTGTTTTCTAGGTAGCCTCCCTGGAGTTGTGAGTAGCAGTCTAATCATCTTTGTTTTACATCTAGTATCCTCCAATGAATGAATACATACCATGTTTGTCTTTCTGAGTCTTGAGTTACCTCACTCAGGATGATTTTTTCTAGATCCATCCATTTGCCTTCAAACCTCATGATGTCATTGTTTTTCTCTGCTGAGTAGTATTCCATTGTGTATATGTACCATGTTTAATTCATCCATTCTTCAGTTGAAGGGCATCTAGGTTGTTTCCAGGTTCTGGCTATTACAAACAATGCTGATATGAACACAGTTGAGCAAGTGCCCTTGTGGTATGATTGAGCATTCCTTGGGTATATGCCCAAGAGTAGTATAGCTGGATCTTGGGGGAGACTGATTCCCAGTTTTCTAAGAAAGTGCCATATTGACTTCCAAAGTGGCTGTACAAGCTTGCATTCCTACCAGCAGTAGAGGAGTGTTCCCCTTGCTCCACATCCTCTCCAGCTTGAGCTGTCTTTGATCTTATCGATTCTGACAGGTATAAGGCAGTATCTCAGAGTTGTTTTGATTTGCATTTCCCTGATGATTAGGGAAGTTGAGCAATTCCTTAAATGTCTTTCAGCCATTTGAGCTTCCTCTGTTGAGAATTCACTGTTTAGTTCTATAGCCCATTGTTTAATTGGACTGTTGGGCATTTTGATGTATAATTTCTTAAGTTCTTTATATATTCTGGATATCAGCCCTCTATCAGATGTGGGTCAGTGAAGACCTTTTCCCATTCTGTAGGCTGTTATTTTGTCTTGTTGACCTTGTCCTTTGCTCTACAAAAGCTTCTCAGTTTCAAGAGGTCCCATTGATTGATTGTTTGTCTCAGTGTCTGAGCTACTGGTGTTATATTTAGGAAGTGATCTCCTATGCCAATGCGTTCAAGACTAGTCCTACTTTCTCTTCTATCAGGTTCAAATTAACTGGATTTATGTTGAGGTCTTTGATCCACTTGGACTTAAGTTTTGTTCAAGGTGACAGATATGGATCTATTTTCAGCCTTCTACATGTTGACATCCAGTTATGCCAGCACCATTTGTTGAAGATGCTTTCTTTTTTCCATTGTACAGTTTTGGCTTCTTTGTCAAAAATTATATGTTCATAGGTGTGCGGATTAATGTCAGGATCTTCAATTCGATTCCATTGGTCAACATGTTGGTTTTTATGCCAATACCAAGCTGGTAATATTTTTTACTTCTTTCTTTCTTTTTTTTCAGACAGAGTTTCTCTCTGTAGCTTTGCAGCCTGTCCTGGAACTCACTCTGTAGACCAGGCTGGCCTTGGTCTCACTGATAGTTTGGATTAAATATACGTTTCACCACTGCCCAGCAATTTTCTTGATGACAAATGAGAACATCACTTACCTGTGTGTATAAGGACAAATGTTTAGAACACAGTCAAATATGTGCTGGTTCAACAAATTGATGGTTGGAAGTTTACCTCCAAGTTCTATGACTTATCTAGCCCTGGGTAGTTGGGTAAGTTTTCAGGACTAGACTTTTTTAAACTCATGTTGAGCAGCTTCATGTTAGTTGGTCTTATTGATAGTTATTGTTTATAGGAATCATAGCTGGGTAGGACTTTTGGTAATCCAAGGGAAGATAACACCAATTAGTAAATCAATATGAAAATGTCAGCCCTAATAACACACCTACATTTAACTTTAAACAGATCAAGTGGGTTGTATTTCTGTATTTTGGAAAACATACATATGTAACACAGTAATGAAAAAAGTAAGGCATGAATTTTAAAGAAACAAGGAGGGATAAATGGGATGGTTAGAGACAGAAAAAGAAAGGAAGAAGTGAAATGATCATATTATAATCTCAAAATATAAAAGAAATAATTTGAAAATCAAGTAACAACTAAAGCCAACCTTACTTTAGTAGAGAAGCTGCAGCATCCAAGGGATTAATACTGTCCCTATGTAGGAACTGAAAAACGTTTTGCAAGGTTGTCTCCTAACCTCTTCTTGTTGCCTCCACAGAGTCCATTTATGCAATTCATTCCCTCTGTAATATTCTTTATTTTCAGTGAATTAGTTTTGTTAGGAGACTGCAGCTGACTATACATTTCTATTCTAATACCCCAGATGCTCATTAGCATGCCTTTCTTTGTTGTCTCTGTTGTTATCTTTATGTCACTGGAAACGATGCTGTAGGAGGAACACAAATAGCCGATAAGTGTTTTAAAGGTGTTCACTATCTATAACCATCAGGAAAATGAAAATTAAAATTACTTTGAATTTCCATCTAAGAGATAATAAATAATTCTGATGAGGACATGGAAAAAGAACCGTTATACAATGTGATTGGGAGTATAAACTAGTGTAGGCAATATGGAAGTCAGTATATATTTTTTTCATTGTTAAAAATGATCCTGGATATGACCCAGTAGTATTTTACCCAACATATACACAAAGGATTGTGTGTCCTATCCCAGAGATCCTTGACTAGCCATGTTTATTGATGCATAATTATTCACAAGAGTTAGGGAATGGAACCACCCTAAGGATCCATCAGCAGATGGGTAAGTAGTGAAACCATAATATAAAGTCACAATCAGGATTTGTTCAGCTATGAAGAACAAAATTATGAAAATTGTTAAAAGATAGATGGATCTGCAAAATAGTGTATTAAATGATTTGATCCAGGCTCAGAACTCAAACATCACGTGTTCTCTGTCATATATAGATTCTAGACTTTAGTGGATACATGTATACACATGGTGAAAGTAGAGTACAACATATGAAGTTAGAAAGGAGACTCAAGAGGGGGAGAAGAAGTGCTGAGGAAGGGGTGAAAGAATAGGGTGCATGAGGTAGAGAAGCAGAAGGAAGGCTACACTAGAAGTAGATGTGTAAATCACAGTAAGGGGGATGACTTAGAAGATGGAAAGGAGAATCAACAAAACCAATTTTGTTTGCAAATAACCTAACAGAGCATAATACTTTATGTGTTAAAAAATAAAGAGTACAGTTAAAAACCAGGCATGGCAGCCTGCTTTTGTAATCTCAGCATCATAAGGCTAAAGCAGGATGATCACACGTTTACAGCCAACCTACACTGTGTACTGAGGGCTAGGCCAGCCTTCACTGTACACTGAGACTATCTCCAAAACAAACAAAACAAGAATGCTATCACACATCCTACCATGATCAGGGTAGTACATTCAACCAAAGGATCACATTGCACCAAATAGTAGTAATGTCAAGGTAACAAATCCTGCCTTTAATCTTGAAAATTTTTGAAGAGTGTAAAAACTCCCGTGTGTTCCATTCAAAACTTTAAATTCATTTAAGGATTTTTGGAAATGTTTTTGTTTGTTTATTCATTTTTTTCTGAGATAATGAGTAGAATTATAATATTTTATAGAACAAGAGTATATCTGTCCTCTTCTTTTTGAACTTTCATCTTTTCCTTCATCAAACCACTTAATCACTGCTCCAGCCTTTGACATGTTATTATGCATTTGCCAAATAACTACAAACAGTTTTCTACATAGTATTAGAAATTAAGATAAAATATCCTCTGGCATCTCTAATTCTTCTACTTTGTCTTATCCTCCTATCTATGTTATATTGATTTATGTAATAATTCCTGGGTTCCATTCAACTATAATTTCTGTAATCTATAAATATTAATTTTAATAAATGTCAAAATAAGATAAAATATTTATGATGACATTTCCAGGAAATCTACCGAGTTCTTGGTAAAATATCTATAAAAAATTTAAGATGCTGTTGTAGCATTTGAAAATAATACATATCATTAATTAGTCATTGTTAAAATGAGATGCAAGGTTTACTCACACTTGCTGTCATAGATTGAAACATCTGTATGTTCTATTCACAACAGGTGTTCAATAACTGTTGTGGGTGACTGTCAATGGTGGCTCCTAATGACTTCATAATGAACCAATTATTCATGTGTCATGTTAAAAACTATTTCACAGAGACCATGCACTGATGATTTTCAGCAGATACACACATTCTTGCAAACACTCCAGTAAGATAAATAATTTCTACCTTATAATTTTCTTTAACCTCATTCAATTTTCCTGATTTAGAACTTTTACCAATACTGTGATGACAATGAATGCAATTATAAATTCATGCCCACAACACAATAAAGTCTTATCAGAAGAGTCAAAGATGACTATAAAATGAATGATTAGTTTTCAAAGGAGCGGCATCTGCTCTGTGAATATCCAAGGAGTGTGTTCCAATTTCCATGCATCAATTCTTTATTTAAAAGAGGATATTTCTCAAAAAAGACATATGGAAGCAAACAAATTACAAAATATTGTAGAATCAAAACTTTGATACTAATTTGTTATTTATATTCTGCTTATTTAAAATGATGATTTTTAAACATATCTAATGCAAATATACTACAGTTTCCTCCAATTATATTTATGCTATTGAAAAGATCTTCCCTTTGTTTTATTCTTTCTTCTTTTTCAAGTAACAATATATATGCTGAATATCCAATAGATGTGATGTTTAAGTAGGCTAGGCTCAGTTAAACAAGACTTATCCTACAACTTGTATAAAATTTGTGACCTGAATAAATTTTTCATTTATTTTTATTAATTCATTGAGATATTCACAAAGTGTATTTTGATCATTTTCACTGAACTCCTCCCAGAAACATCTCAACATAACTAGTCACTCAACTTGTGTTCTCTTTCTATCTTTCTCAGTTCCAACAGTTTTCTTTTGCCAAGTTACCCTTGAATATTGGGCCTGCCCTGGAATGTGGTTATGTACCATTATAGAAAACTGTCACTTCCTCTCCTGGCAGAACAAATGCCCATAGCTCATCAGGAGGTATTTTGCTGGCTTCTGGCTTGAGCTTGTACAGATTATACCCATGTTTTCATATGTATGAGTTCAAATGTACGACTGTCCTGTTGTGACCACAATACAGCTGAATATATATGCAACCTCTGGTTCATACTGCCTGTCTTCTCCCTTTTCCATGAAGATCCTTGAGCCTTGAAAGAGTAAGAGTGACATACACATGAAGCATGCCAGAATCACTTATTCTCTATTTGTTGTTTAAATATTAAGCTTCTATGTTTGTTGTCATCCACTGCAGGAAACTTCTCTGCAGAGATGAGATCCATTGATCCATGGGTATACCACAGAGTCAATAAATCATGTTAATACCTGGTGTATTTAGCATGATAATACTAGTAGGTTCTCCTGTGGGGTATATAATTATCTAGCCACCATTCTTGGCCAGTTTTGCAGTGCCAGATAAGAATTCTTCCTCCTATAGTGGTCCTTACACATAGGTAGATGATTGCTTGCTTCCATAATATCCATGCTTATATGGCACTAGTAGGCAAATGTTGTTAAAAAGTTTGTCATTTTTACTCACAGGATTCACAAAAGTTTAAAATTTTGATAAGAATGGTTGTGGGAAGGAGATTGGGAAAAAATAAGTGTGATGAAAATGTATAAGAAAATCTATTTTCAAATAATAAAACAAAAAAGATTAAGTTTAAGATTACTTTTTTCCTTAAATAGTGTCCATAGTACCTTCCAGCAGTATAAAAGTTAGTCAATGGAGATGATGGTTCAAGGTCACTACTCATGTTCATTTATCATATTTTAGACTCAAGGAAGTCATGTCTTCAGAAAAAAGGGGTTAAACAAATTCTGAAGGGTAACCAAGAGCAATGATAATATTCTATAATGTTTGAGGTCTATGGACTTTAACTATTGGAACAGTAAGATAGTAATGTTATATAAGTTAATCTATGCAACAGAATATGACTGGATTATTTATTATGGATGAATAATATATATGTATATCATGGTGTGTATTTGAGTGTCTGCTAAAGGGCAATTTGCTTGTTTCTCCCTTTGAATACTATGTCATCTATTTTGTTTGTTTACATAATAAACAGATCCTTTATATCATTTGTTTTCCTGTAACATGAACGTTGTGTGTGTGTGTGTGTGTGTGTGTGTGTGTGTGTGTGTGCATGTGTATTTGAAATATTGTGTGCAGTATATGATGAGTACATATACATACATGCAGAGACTAGAGGACAACGTCTGGTGCTCTGTGTTTTTACTCTCCGTCTTATTAAATAAATTAAATGGTGTCTGCTACTGAACCTGGAGTTAGGTTGGCAGCCAGCAATCCTCAGCCAACCTACTGTATCTGCCTCACTCTCCCCAGTGCCAGGGTTATGTGTGCACGCGTGACCATGACTGGCTTTTTTGCATGGGTTCTGTGCATTTAAACTCAGGTTTTCATGCTTTTGCTGCAGTATTCTTACCTGCTGTGCCATCTCCCTGGCCATCATATAACATCCACTGCTATTTTTCTTGAAGGTTGATTATTTACTTGATATGAAAGGCATATCATGTATGATATTAGTTGATAGAAAGGTAATAGCCAGTGGAGGAGCTTTAAATATTCTAATTGACTTTTTTCTTTTATGCACACATTTTAAAATGGTATGTCATGAGAAATGAACAGAAACAGTGGGAGAGAAGAGCATAGCTGAATATTAAAATCGTCTACTTAAAATGTTCTTTTAAGAAGACACAGTAATGAATCTTGTAAATGTTCCTCTAGTGATTTAATGAATATATAGGAAAGTTTTCTTTAATAAACACATAGAATTATTTACACTAATACCAAATATGAAAGTCAAATATGTATTAGATTATAAAAATTTTGTTCAAATAAACAGCAAAGGCAGAATACAGAAAACAGATTGAATTTAAATTTTCTGGCTAAACTATTGTTCTACACTAGTTATATTGTTATACACTTTCATGAAACATCTATCTTAAGAAGTTTAAAAAATAACATCTTAAACCTTCCCAAAGCTCATTTTTATTAGTTTGTTAGTCACAACTATTAAACTTGTAGTATTTTTGACCATGTAGGATTTGTTTTGGCTGCAGGGAAAAATAATCATCTTATAATTAAAATGTTGAATTTTCTCATTTTTCAGATGAATTCAAGTTCTTCATGAAAAGACTACCCATGAATTATTTCCTCAACACATCAACCATAATGCACTTGTGGACAATGGATTCTAATTTCCAGCGCCGCTATGAACAACTGGAAAACAGCATGAAGCAGCTTTTCCTGAAGGCACAAAGAATTGTACACAAGCTCTTTAGCCTTAGCAAACGGTGCCACAAACAGCCCCTCATCAGCCTGCCGAGACAGAGGTAAGACGGGGGCAGCATGATAGCTCTGCTTCTGATCTCCCAGCACAGTTCTGAGTGCAGGGGTGGTGGTGCACAGTGCACAGCGCTGGGTTTCCTAACAGAGTAGATTCTCTCCTCTCAAAATAATGCATTTCTGTGGTTTCTAAGGAATGATACAATGGGGGACATGTACATGGATACTTCTTTTGTTTTCTTTTTTCTGTTGCTGTAATCAAGGATTCGTCTACTTTTTTTTTTTATGGTAGTCAGTTTATAATCCTATTTAGGTAAATGCAATAAAAGACAAATGCCTAGAGTTAAACTGGGAGCACCTGAAGTAGGCAAAAGATGCAAACAGAAATTTCTTCATATGTAATCTTATAATAAAACAATTAAAGGTTTATGTCCTATCGCAAATATTTGGAAATTCATACATATAATCATATGCTAGTCCATGATTTTAAATCCATAGAGTTCTAATGTTTAATATAAAAAAATGAGATACATAAGTATTTGTTGTTGAGCTTATTTGGAAAAACTGATTTAAAAGTTTCTAACTTAAGACATTCTGACAGATTGCTGGAATAAAAATCTTATACTTACCTATTTGAAGTCTGGTTAAACATACACCATAAAGAAAATATACAACACAAAAATATACTTTTTTGCAATATTTCTGGTATGAATATGTTAAAGTTTTGAACTGATGCTTACATATTTAATGAGAGAAATATATCTTAGAATGTCTTAAAGTGTACCCTTTGGATTAAACCTCTATTAAAAATTTGATTTAAAGAGAACACAATGGCATTTTCCAAAGCTTTGTGTTACATTTCAAATATAAAGAAATATATGCCATCTGAATTGAAGAATACTTTTTATTATATATGAAATATATCAATGGGCATTTACCATGTATAATCCCATCTGTCTATAGGCTATGTGTACTTGTAAGCTATAGGCTACAAACTTGTAGAATATACTATTTGTCCCCATAGTATTGCCCATTCAGAGCTTTTGTATAAAGGGAATTAAATAATATGTGGTCATTGTGTATTACATATATGCCTATTTTTCTAGCCATTCATCATTTGGTGGACATTACTGCTTTTCCACTGAGAATTTTGACTGATGCATCTATAAATTTCTTTGTACTTATTTACTGTTGTTGTGGGCATGCATTTTCAACCATCTTGAGAACATACTACAGTAGGCATTTCTGAGTAACAAGGTAATTCTATTTGTAACATTCTCTACAATCTCCTGAAACTCTTTATGTGTGTTCCTGATGGAGATGATGGTGACAATGATGATGGTGATGATGATGATGATGATGATGATGATGATGATGATGATGATTAGTATTTGGTTTTTTGAGACAAGGTTTCTCGGTGTAACTGCCGTGGCTGACTTGGAACTGGCTTGATAGACCCAGTTGGCCTCAAATGCTCAAGATCCATTTGTCTCTGCCTCACGGTTCTGGGATTAAAGGTGTGTGCCACCACCACCAGGCCATGTATGGTATTTTTAATTTTCTTCTCACAAATGACATTACCTCTCACTTCATATTTTACCAAAAGGTGTTGATTTCTATTGTGTAATTATAAAGACCTGTCTGTGTGAAGTGGCACTGAATATGTGTGTGTTTACACTTTTGTATTTTCTGAATGCACTTCCATTATCCTGCACGGATTTTGTCACTCTCCCATTTGCTTAGCGTTTTTCTTCTTCTCATTCCATTATTTCATTCTATTTTTCTTTTCTGTTTCTTTCTTCATTACTTACTTTGTTTTCTTTTTGGGTAGTTTCCTGTTTTAAAGGTGTGACTGTAGGGAGAAAATATACTGATTAAGAACCTCTAATTTTTTAATACAAAGTGTTCAGATCAAAAACTTTCCTTGTGATTATTCATGTCAGTTCTTATTTTTTATGTAAGGTAATTTAATTATTTTGACATACATTTTTAATATATCTGTATACAATCTATTAATGTAATTTAATAAGGAATTATGGTCAAAGAAAGAATTCTTATTTAACTATAATCAATTTTATCATTTTTGCATGTGGATTAAGATCAATTTTTTAAAAGCTGATACTGAATATTTAATTCTAAAAAGGAAATATAACAAAATGAAAAGGACTTGGAAACTAATTGCTAAGTTTGGTTATAATAATTTTGATTTTAACATACAGTTTATGGTAATCAGGGTTGAATAAACACAAACATACATATGCATTTACATATATTGGGAACATAAGGAGTATTTGAACTAGTGGAAAGGCAGTATTCAGTATAAACAAATCAGTAATCTGAACATGATGCCATGGTAAATGTCTATGCACATGTTCAGGTATGTGAATGGGGTGATTAGTGAAACAAAACTATCTTCATATGGTATAGTAATCTATATAAGAATTCAAAGTAAATTTTAATTAAAATATAAGTTGAAAATACATATATGCTTTATGAATGCCAAATTTATAAGGCAAATAAGAGAAGCTGAAAACTGAATATGTACAAAGAATTTGGAACAGAACAGATATATGTGATGGAACATAATTCATCACAGTATAGATAAACCTTTATTTTCTAAAATTTATAATGTAAAGGGTAAGGTCACCTCCAAATTTTCTTGGATTAGTGTTTAATTCATGTAATTGTTGGGTTGTATATTTCCTAAAACACATTCAGAGGGCAGTGCAGACTTCTAGACAATTGAAATACTGCTTTGAATTTGGATTCCACCCCCACATCAACAGCTACAAAAAACTACAACAGGGGGAGTTTTTATTTCTATTTTTCTATTACAATGGAAAAACTATAAAATGCCAATCAGAAAATGTGCACTCCAGTGCATTAGTGGTGTACAAAATGAGACTGTAAATCTCTGGGATTGTTTTAAGAGACGTTTGAAAGAGAAATTGACAACTGCTATAGTACAGTTGCATTACATATTTGCAGATGTGTTTAAATGTGTATATATGTTTTCAACATACTATTGCTAGGGATGGCCAAAATTCAAATATGTGAAAACAAAATTGCTCAAGCACTCCTTTGATTTTATGCCAAACTACATAACTGAAGTATTTTCAAGAAGTCATTAACTTTATTCTTTCTGCCTTTAACTTCCTGATCCAGTTTGCTTTCTGTTGCTTTGATCAAAGCAACATGGAAATAAAAGGATTACTTCACTTACCATCATAGAGGAAGGTCAAGCCTGGAACTCAAGGATAAACTGGAGGCAGGAACTGTGGATAAATGCTTCTTTATTTGCTTTTTCTTTCTCGGTTTTGCTCTCTTTTAGCTTTCTTCTGCAGCCCACTCCCACATGCCTAGGGTTTGTGCTGCCCACAGTTGGACAAACACTGCCACAAAAAATGAATCAAGACAGTTCCTCGCAGATGTAGTCACATTACAAGCTGATCAATTTCTTCAATTAAGCTTCTATCCTCCCTAGTGACTCTAGGTACTGTCGAGTTGATAATAAAATCTAAGCAAAACACACTGGATTCAGGTACAATTCAAAATTGTACTGTTATTATGGACTAGGAGGAATAAAAAATACCAATAGCTCACAAATTAAACGGGAAGAATTTACAGTGTCTAGAATGGGAGAAATTAATCAAAGTGTGAGAATACCGAAATAAACTACGTATGTTAATGTGGCTGCAGAGGTTATCAGTGTCCACTGGAATGTTCCAAAGAGGCGGGTATTTATTCTCAATCTAAATAATAGATCTGAACAATTTTGGTGTAGGGACACTTTGGTACTCTCAGAAATTATTGAGTAGACTAATGGCATTTTGAGATTTGAATATGTAAAGAGGTTTATATATGGACACATCCATGAAAAATAATTTAACATATGTACATGCATAAATTGTAATATAGTAAAATTTAAAGTTGAGAGATACTTAGACATCTTTACTAAAATCACTGGAAAGAGCAATAGTAGGTACAATATTTGTGTTATGGATATCACTTAAGTTTGACTGATTTTTCTGCATTTAGGTTATGATTTGTTTGATGTAACTGAGTTTTCAGAGCAGTTATTTATGCAAGTATTCTAAACTGTACTTTTATCAATCAATAGACCTTTATTTGCAGCAATGAGCATTGTGATAGTCTTTCCAGATGGTTGGTAATAATATTTTTGACTAAACACTGAAATTCAATAGCTAGTAATATAATATGAAATCTGAATGATATCATTAGCCTTTTTATATCAAGTAGACAAAACATTTTGTCCATCTTGTACTTTAAATTGATTTTCTACCCACACAGAGAAAACCATACATTAGTTATTTGGAAAACATTTGCTCACTTTGCTACAAATATCTCCAAATCATTGTCCTGAGACTATAGTAAAGCATCTGAATTTTTACTATTATTACTGGACTTTACATTACAGGAAGATGTCAGTTTCATAGTAAAAGAAACAAGACTTCCAAATTTTCCATCTTTAAAATTATAATTTTATTATTGAATATGACACTTGTTTATCTTGATGTGACAGCCTCATTCATTTCTATTTTCACATCAGATGCTCTATGTGTTCAAGTTTGAATAATAATAATTTTTATTTTGAGTTCTATCAAATAAAAAAAGATAAATATCTCCACTTGTAACTTCATAGTTGCATAGTGCTTTTCCTTAGCAACATCTACAACACAGTGTATAGCATAAGTGCTCCATTTCTCCACTGATTTTTTATATACATGGTTATGCTATACAGAGTAGCATAGAAATTCTTAATCAATAATATTATTAAATAATGAAAGTTTTTTTTTGTTATGTAAGCATATCCCAATATAAATATACACTAGCAAATTTTGGGCACACCTTCTTGTAATATGTCTTAATCAAGAGGTTACCCACAGTTGTTTTGGGGCCAAGTAATGAAATTGTAAAAACCATGCAAAAATTCTTAGCATTCTTTGAAAATTGTTTTAGGCTGTATATTACTTATATTATCTCTTCCATATCTTATTTCTCTATCATGGATATCTATAGGTGGAAAAATTATTCCCTGAGATTGCTGATCATTTTTTCCTCTCCAAAGGGACTTAATAAACCCAAATGATGAATTGTCCCTTGTCTCCCATTGCCAAAACAACTATATGAATTTGGCCTAGGCATGGGCTGCATCAGGCATATAGCCTCCCTTTGCCTTTAAGAGTGAAACATAATAAATTCTGATCAAATGTAAGTAATACACACAAACTGAACATATGCATTACAGTTTAAATCAGTCCCTTAAGAACAGACAGGTAAGTATCATCTCTCCCTTCTTCCTTGATTAGAAAGCATACATCATACTTGTAGGTGAAAGTTGATATGAAGACACTAGTTAAGAAGCACAAAGTCCTATTTCTTTGATGATAATATGTTTGAATTATTTGTGTTGATACTGTTATTTTAGAGGGGAATAAAATTCCATTTGTCTAAGTCATACTTATTTGACTTATATAACTATATCCAAATTTGCATTCCAACAATAAAAAGACCTTACTGAATGGCCTCTAAATCCTTTAATATCACAAAGCCTACAATATAATTAAACCTGGCATTTATATATTAATACAAGGGACTTTTGCCCAAAGCAGCTTCATATGAAACTGTATAAAGATTTTATGATATTTTTGTACATGATTTACAGAGAAGAATATTTTATCGTTGAATTATATCTACTCTGTGATGACTCACAGGAATATTCTAAAAAAAAAAGAAAAAACACTAAGTTATAGATTTAAAGAATATACTTTTTAGATTTCTTCCATTTTTTCTAAGAAAATTTAAATGTATAGCACCTAAGAAATACCCAATTCAATGACATTTAGTAAATAATTACTTAATGTTTGGAAAACAGGTTACTTTTTTTTTAGTTTATTTCAATAATTCTTTTTTATTTAAGAATTTTTTTATTCATTTTATGCACCAACTGCAGATCCCCCTCTCTTCCCTCCTCCAACTCCCCTTAGGCCTCCCCCACCCAACCCTGGTGAGATGCCTTTGCTCAACCTTGATGCAGGGAGGATGGGTTTGGTCCTGCCTCAACTGAATGTACCAGGGCTTTGCTGACTTGCCATGGGAGCCCTTATTCTTATATTATTATATGTAGACAATTCCTCAATTTTTTTCCTTTCAATGTGTTTTATACTTAAATTTCTCATAAAGAAATTGACCTAGGTTTTTATTAGAAACACCAGGCTACTTGAATAGAATGTCTCAGTAGAATGAACTTAAAGATACAAGGGATTCAATTCATCTAGGAAGGCAGAAAAAATGGGGGACAGTGGTTATCTAAGTTAAGGTTTCTATTGTTTCAAATAAACATCATGACCATGGCCATTTTATTGGAGCTGGCCTATAGTTCAAATGTTTAGTCTTTTATCATCATTGTAGGAGAAATGGCAGCATGCAGGCAAACAGGATATCAGAGAGGTAGCTGAGTTTTCAACATCTTGGATCCACAGGCAGCAGGAAGGGACAGTGAGACACTAGGTCTGGATTGAGCTTCTGAAACCTCAAGGACCACTCCCTAGTGACACACTTCCACCAGCCAGGACACACCTACTCCAACAAGGTCACACCTCTAATAATGCTATTACCTATGAATTTATGGGGACCATTTTCATTCACACCACCACAGTAGTTTTAATCTTTCCTTGGCACAAGATGACACAACTAAAATAACAGTAGCCAAAGTTGACCTTTCGTAACTATTTTATTACCTGAGATTGTTGGTGGAAAATAAACTCAATAACCAGAGGTCTAAAATGTTCTTACCTCTTCACTATAATATTACACTCTGACTGTTCTTAATATATTATTTCTTCATAATCTTTAACCAAAACAATCAAGACTATTTCCTTGGCTAGGGTTTCTATTACTGTGAAGAGACACCATGGCCACGGCAACTCTGATAAAGGAAAACATTTAACTGGAGTGACTCACCTGCAGTTTCAGAGGTGCTGCCAGGAGCAGACATATCTCACTGTCCAGAAAGTCTAAGTTTTTAAAACACTTAAAATGCCATATTCTGTACATCTTTGAAGTGTTTGAAGATTACCTACCTACCTGAATTATATCTATGTATACCTAGAAAACTTAACATGACGATAGTCCATGGAAGGTTTGAAAATGCTGATGCTTTCCTTACCTGTTGCATTTTTGAAAAAGTTATGATAAAGTTTTATGGTAAAGAGTTGGGGCAAATAATTGTTAAAAAAACTCTCCTTTGAAACCAATAATGTATGTCTGCCAAACACTGCATTCTGTCTGTCACTTTAGGATAAGAAAATAAATGTAATATTATTTAAATAAGAAACGTACAGAATAAAAATTGTTCCCCAAAGCATGCTTACTTCCTGAAATAATACACTTAGAGAATCATGGTCTAACACTTTTTTTACATACAACTTTTGGAGTTAGCTACAGTTGTAACACACTTCCACCAAACACAGACATTCCCTTCACAGATGAATACAGTGATTACTACCCACATCTTCACAAACCCAGTACAATCTTGCAGTTTTAATGCTGATCCATATTAAAACCCATTTTGTGTGTTTTCTTTTTCTTTCATAATTCCATCTAGACATTCTGTGGAATTACTAATTTTCATTCATATTTTTTAATCCTCAGAGAGAATACAAACTAAGCAGAAACAAGAACTTCATTAACACATTTTACAATTACAAACAGAAGAATTTGCATCTCTAATTCTTACAAAATACATTACTGTCTTTTTCCTACTTTACAAAATATACTTAGATCTCATATAAATAGTATTAGCAATCTCTATGTAATAAATGAAAATGTCACTAGACAATTTTATTAATAAAAATTATTTCTCAAAATTTTTTTATGCTATCCGTGGTTCTCAACCTTCCTAATGCTGTGACACTTTAACAGAGTTCCTAATATTTTGGTGACCCACAACCATAAAATTATTTTGTTGTTACTTTATAATTGTAATTTTGCTACTGTTTTAAATCAAAATGGAAATATCTGATATGTAAGATATCTTATATGCTACCCTTAAGGGGGTCATGACCACTGATCTAAATTATAGCAACAGTAGGAATTAATCCTAATTTGTACTTAAAATAAACATAGATAAGTTTTTCAAACAGTGCTATTTTATATCAAACAAGATCAATGCTCTGAGGAATCTCTATTGAGGTACTTTATATTTAGACAAATGCTCATTTGCCAATTCTATTTAGAAACATGGGGATTTCCCTCTTTTTATATGATATTTTACCATCCTCATGAGAAGATGAACACATGAAAAATTATTAATTAATTTCTTGTGTGTATATGCACACAGTACATTATTAATATGGTATATGAGAAAATCAAATTTTCATCTCTAAGTATTAAGCCAAGAAACTATTTTCTAAAGCCAAATGGCTCTGTGAATCAAAAAAGTAAAAATAAAATATTACCAAGATATATAGTACCATAAAGAGCTAAAACTAGGAAAGTGTCTTTGAAGAACTTGCTTAAGATGGCAAACACAAGTTATAAAGAGAATGAATACATTCAAATATCAATGTCAATTTAAATGAAAAATCCTCCTTCTCCCCATCTAGAAGCACATCAGAAAGCACAAAAGAATGTCAATATAGCAAAGGAACACAGAGAAAATGAAGGTCAGCTTGTTTGGTATTCTATTGAGAAGAAGCAGGAATATTTCATGTAGCTTTCTCATAGGGAAAAATGGATCAAGTCTAAGGTAATATCTTTTATTGAACTATAATAAAATTAGTTTATGCAAATAGGAAAGTTTGCTATAAATGAATTGAAAATTAAGAGTACAAATAAAAGGAAAGCCTATCAAAGTTAAGGTATATATTTGTATATACGTGTATACACACACACACACAGACATACACGTACATACAAGACATATTCAAACACACTCACTGTATTATCCACATTCCATACACAATTTTATATGTGCCAGTAAACTATATTTAAAAGATTAATAACAATTCATGACTGTGATGTAACACAATTCATTTTATACGACAACTACTGGAATTATTTTTGCTCTATAGAGTTACCAAAAAAATCACAAGTAGAAATAAGTACAGATTTTTTATGAAAAACATATTATTGCCGGGCGTTGGTGGCGCACGCCTTTAATCCCAGCACTCGGGAGGCAGAGGCAGGCGGATCTTTGTGAGTTCGAGGCCAGCCTGGGCTACCAAGTGAGTTCCAGGAAAGGCGCAAAGCTACACAGAGAAACCCTGTCTCGAAAAACCAAAAAAAAAAAAAAAAAAAAAAAAAAAAAAAACATATTATATAAAACAAGCAGGAATGAAGGAAAAATTGATCAACATATAACTGTCACATCTGCTTATATAACAGATGGAGGGATCATTTATTGCAATCAACAGTATCCCTTGATGTACTGCCACAAACAACCCTATATAAAAGGTAACAATTTTGGAGCAGACTCCCTACTGAGAACTGTCTTGTTAGATATTAACCAGTGTGTGTTAAGCACAGACTGTGTCAAACACTGTTCCAAACACTTTATGTGTTTTTCCTAACATAAAAGAATGCCAAATTTGGGTGGTATCACTGCTCTAAGGATATGTCTATGGACTCAGAGCTGTAGCTACCCTGAGCAGTCATGGTAAACCTACGTCTCAAAGAACTTTGACATTGCGTTCAGTTTATGAACAATCATTGGGTCATGAAATAAAAAAAGAAGGAAATAAAAATGTATTGGTAGGTATTCAAAATTACCGAGATTAAAACAAAAGTAAATGCAGTTGTCTATCACAGAAAAAAAAGTGAGTGAAATGGCTAATATAAATAAGGATATGAGATAAATGGCTCAGGGGTTAAAAACTGCCATTGCTCTTTCAGAGGACCTGGGTTTGGTTCTCAGGGCCCACATGATGGCTTGCGGCTATCCATAGCTCTAATTCTGGAGCATTCAATAACTATTTTTTTTTTAATTCTGTGGTCACCAAGTACATATTTGGGTACAAATACATACATACAGAAAAGTACAGACATTAATGAATGACTCTAAAAATCATGCACACACACAGACACACACACACAAATATAAGAGACTGGTGGTATAATAAAGAATGCAGGAAATAAAACTTACATAATTTACTAAGAGCATGTGGGAAAGGAAACCAATATATAAATTACATAACAGAATTCCCAGAAGAAGAGAACAGATATTTGATAGAGAGTGTGTGGAAGCAAGAGAGGCATGGAAAGATGTAGAAAGAAGAGGAACAAAGAGGTAAGCAAGTAGTAAGGAGTGATGTTAAAGGAGTGAGGGAAGGGGAAGGCAGAGGTAAGGGACAGATGAAAAAGAGGAAACAAAAATTAAACTTGATGTTCAATAATTATATAGGTTGTTTCTATTTCACTGTCAATTATTTTTAACTAATTAATTTCAGATATCCTTAATTCAATAAGGAGTTTCTAGATACTGCACATTGTTCTATCTCCTCTATTGTGTTTATAGGTACTAGGGGAAAGACCAAAGGTGTACAGTGCAGTGGCAGCATCCCACAGATGCAGTTCTAAGATGGAGAAGCAGAGCATTTGTTAATTATAGGCCTGGCTTTTCTCTCTTTGCATTGTAGTAACTCAGGGCAGGCCAGCTAGTTCTGTTTCCTGGACCATAGTTCAACTCCATGAAATCTTATCTTTCAGCTGTAGGAGGACCAGAAAAGGGGAGCCTGTAAGAATAGTAAGTAATGTAAACATACAAAGCCCCCAGAAAACAAACCAATTAACTATGTATGGTAACCTTGTATCTAACTTTTCCCTCTAGGAATGTGATGGCACAACCAAAATCGTTAAAAACTAGAGTAGGGAGAAAAATCAGTGGGACAATAAAAGGGAAAATTTTGACTTGAAAACTATAAAATTATATATGAATAAATTAAAATATGCTTTGATACATGAAAACATTATGTTATGTTTAAGCCAAATTAAATATAATTATCTCTGAAAGCATTTTTCATTAGTTTATGTTGAAAACTTCCATAAGAATTTATTCTAGGACTTACCATATGTAGTGAGGTATTTTGATCTATAGGTATAGTAGTTTACAAGAAACAAGGTGGTACTCTGACATCTAAGAAAATAGACTTCAAAGCAAAAGGGGTGGAGGAGGACACTTCATGCTCATCAGATGAAAAATCCATAGGATTGTTCCAACTGGAAACCCAAGCCACAAGAGGAAGCCTCCCCTCATCCCCAAACAGCCAAAGAAATGATTCCTAATTATACTCTGCAGTACTCATAGACAAGAGCCTAACATAATTGCAATCGGAGGGGCTTCATCCAGCAACTGACAGAAGCAAATACACATATACACAGCCACTGAGGTGGAGCTTTGGGAATCCTGATGGAGAGGGGAAAGACAGATAGGAACCAGAGCAGTTAATGACACCACAGGAACATGGCACATAGGATTAACTAAGCAAGGCTCACAGGGGCTCACAGAGATTGAAGCAACAATATGGGAGTCTGCATGGGTCTGACTTTACATAACAGTTATCTGTATATATGTTATGGTTGTGTAGCTTGGTGATATTGTAGAACTCCTAACAGTGGGAGCATGGTCTGTCTTCTGACACTTTTGCCTGCTTTTGGGACCCCTTTCCTCCTACTGGATTACCTTGTCCAGCCTTGCTAAGAGGGCATGTGTCTCATCTTATTGTAACTTGTTATGTCATTTTTGGTTGATATACATGGGAGGCCTGCTCTTTCATATATGTGTGTATTATATATATATATATATATATATATATATATATATATATATATATCAATCTTCTTAGCTCCTATAACGTCAATATAACATCAAAATTCTCAGAGGCTTTATACTTTCTAGATTTAGGCTACTAAAAAATGTCCACCTATAACCAATGAGGTAAAAATATTATTTCAGATGCTTATCAATGTTTAATTTATTGATTTCAGTACAAAGTCTGTTTGAATGTTTTATTAAATTTTTCTCAAATTATATACTTTCATATTTTTTCATATTGTGATGCAAGTACTTCCTCAGAGATATTAATTGTAAACATGGTCAGTGAGAGTGCGGCTTTTCATTTCAGTTTCTTCATAATGCACTTTGAAGATGTCCTTCAACTTAATTCACTTTAATTGATTGACAGTATTCTTTGGTGGGTAAGTCACTAGATTCGTAAAATATCTTTGCTAGTGTAAGAGCTGGAAGGGATATTTCCCACAATTTATTCTGAGAAGAGTGTTTTTATAATTTCTCCATTTTATAGAATTCTTTCTTAGTTTTTTTGTACTTTTAAAATATATCTTACATATAAAGTCTTATTCTAACCTACTGTCAAGGTCATGAAGTACATACAGGTAGACGAGCATAGTTTTAAACCCTGGATATTAAATCATCTTCATCTTGAAAATAACTGAGAATCACGATATTGATAAACTTTGGAAGTTTTTTTTAATAATTAAGAATAACCAAAATCACTAAATGTATTAGTATTTTAGTGTCTAAAATGTAAAGTGACAATAACCTGCAACTTGATATTTTCATTAGTAGAGTAAATAGTGTAGAGTTGGCAAAAGTTGATTCATTTCATTTGGAAGATATAAGAACAGCAGCTCTCACAAAATAGAACATGGCATTAAAACGCCAAAGGGATAGATTCTTTCACAGATATTTACAAGGGAGTCAGTGTATCATTCCGCACCTGTTTTTACAAGGAGGTACAACTGCTCAAATTCCAGATTGAATTGGATTCAAATATTTAAAAAAAAATAGACTCCCTGTTGTAAGTTTTTTCCTCTCTTGTGAATAGGGATTTGTTCTTTTCTGCAAGGCAGGAGTGGCAGTCTATTGGGACATTCTCTGCCAGCAGCACCTGTGAATCTTGGCAAACTGGAGTGTCTTAAGCTGTTGATATGAATAGGGTTACACTATGTGAGTAAAGAGGCCACCAGTACTTTTGATGAATGAAACAACAGAATGCAAATTTTGTTATCCTCAAATTGCATGACTAGTTCAGTATTTAAGACTTGTTTTGAAATACAGCTCACTTCATTTCACAAAGTTAGAAAACATATCCTTCAGCTCTCATTTCAGCATTTTACCTTACAAAAGGCTTGTTGTGATGTGGAGAAAATGTCAAAATTGTATGTGGGCCAAAGTTCTGATTTGTGTAAATAAAATTAACTAAAAGCTTACCATAGAGTTTTATGTTTTCAAGTGATTTGTTACTTAATAATAGATTCATATACGTAAAATAACTCTCCTCCACACATTTTACAGCATGCTCAGTAAGCCTGCACTAGCAGGAATTCCAGATTAATTGCATTTGAATGCTAGATGACCCAAGTGTTTGTCAACAATGAGCACATAATCCTCATTATGTTATCAGAGATACTTGTTTTATTGTTATTATGCTTAATATTTAGGTAAACATATAGTTGACAATGAAAATAAAATGTATTAAATAATGTAGAAAATTTGGATAATATTTAAGTTTTTATAGAATAGCTGTTCTCTTCCTAATTTTTTAAATCTAGTTTCCTCCTCTGATTTGGTAGAAACTCATTTATAATGTTCATTCATTTTATTGTAATTTTTCCTGACTCTTCTCTGAATAACAATGTAACAAATTTACTTTCTGAATTCATCCTATAATTAGAACATAATATATATATTTTTTCCTTGTGTGCCTTATTAGTAACTGATAACAAACCTCTAGAGGCAAATTTCATAATATTTTGCTCATAATTTTATCAAATTTCAGCAGGCCAGTATGAGTCTTAGGAATCATTACACGAAGGTCAATAAGATCCTTTCTTAGTCCTTTCTCATTTGGATCATGGATGGACTTAGCTGGTCTCCTGTTCTTAGGGCAGGCTATGCGTTCATGTAACGGTTATCTCTACAAAGCTACAAACAACCACAAATCTACAAATGTGCAACTATGGTGTTATTCCCTACCCCCTTCTATGTCCTACCTTGCCACCTTGGGAGAAGATTACATAGAGAGAGGGAAGACCATGAATGTTGATCACAAGGATCCCAGTTCTATATTACTGTCGATGATTACTTAGTCTCATTCTTCAGACTACCTATTAGCACCCTGAAAGCAAGACTGCAGGGAAGAAAGAAACTTCCTAGTTACTACTAACCTGATTTCTTCATGTACTAAAACCAAAGCGCTGTTTTCATTAATAGAATCTTATGGCCAAGAACCAGTAAACAAGAGCAATGGCAATAGTAGATTTCCATATTTATTTTTCAAACATCATTAGTGTTAGCTATCCTTCCCCTCACCACTGTATTTGCCCTACCTTTTCATCCTAGGAGGGAGGTTTAAGTGGAAAGACAATGAGACTTCCATTTCAAGTGTTATGTAAGTCCTATGTATGTATATGCATTGAGGGAAAGAGTTGGATTGAATTAGTGAATTGATGAATGATAGAAGATGATAAGAATTATAGTGGCTATATAGTAAATATTATGTACACAGACACGCGTGTTTGGGAATTCACAGTTATATAATAAATTTAACAAATATTCATGCCTTTCTACCATATACTCACTCTTTTCTACAATACACTCATTCTCTTCTATCAATCTTCAAAACAGTATACTGTGGCTTTCACTCTCTCATCATGAAAAAAAATCATCGCACAACAGAGTATTGAAGGTTTGGGGAGGATATAATCAACCCATCATGTCAGGAACATAAAGTACCTGGAAGTCAGTGTGGCAGATCAAACTGAATCCACAGTCAAGAAGGAAAGTAAAGATGAATGCATCTATCCAGTAGGCTTCCAAACCCCACCCACATTTTAAACTTAGTTCAGTGAGAGGTTCTTACAACTTCTTTTGATCATGTTTACTCACCCTCTTCCAGCTCTTCTGAGATAAAGGCCCCTTTTCTTATTCACATCTCTTTATGTACTTGTATTTTAACATAAAGATCCCTCTTATTTCTAACATCTCATGTTTTGTTTCTAGGTGTTTAAACTTTGCTCATATTTACACACATTTGTACACACACACACACACACACACACACAGAAAAAGAGAGAGAGAGAGAGAGAGAGAGAGAGAGAGAGAGAGAGAGAGAGAGAGAGAGAGAGAGAGAGAGAGAGAGAGAGAGAACAAATAGACCCACAGTGTTTTAAAACCTATGTCTTCCCCCTTGGATCTGATTCTAGAGATCTTACCTCAGTAAATGCCATCTCTCCAGCTGTATATATCTCCTTCTCTTCAGTTTAGGATTATATCAAATTTCCCTTAAAATAACAATCTGAATATTTATTTTTCAAAGCTGCAAATTTGTCAACTGTGTTTATGTAAAATACATGTTTCTTGTACTCTTCTTATCAACTTTTTAAAGGTGAATCAGCTTTCAGAATTTCACATTTGCTTTTTCCCATGCAAATTCTTTCTGGAAAAGCTAAAAATTAGAATTAAAAAAAAAAAAAACCCTTAAAGATCTCAGCTCAAATAATGATGCTGTCATCATTTGTGGCAGATTTGTGGGCAGGATACATAGCTATGCTATATCACAGTTTATTTATTTATGTCTAATTCTATAATTAATGGAAAAGTTATACAAACCTATTCACATATTAGGAGGCCTAACAACAAAATCATAACTAAATACATTTAATTTATTCGTGGTATTTAAATTAAATAGGTTGTTATATTTCAAGTAATTAACAAATGCCCACTATATAGCAAGTGTTTAATTATTGGTGAGCAATATTAATCCATACATACTTCACTTAAAGACTTTGTAATGTTTTGGAATGCTCTCACTTAATAATTACTCATGAATAAAAGTTGATCAAAGAAAAATGATTTCTCTAAAAGTATAGAATGTTTGTAAAATATTTAAGATTTAACCTGTTTATAGAGAAAATAAAATGGATGACAGTGAATATGTTAAAAATGTAAAGAAGATAAACACAATGGCACGTGACTTTAATTTCATCAAAAAGAAGGCAAAGGCAGGCGTTCTCCATGAGTTTGATGCCAAGATGGTCAACATAATGAGGTAGAGGCTCACCAATACTTTATAGTAGGACACTGTCAAAAAGGAAAGAAGAGAAAATCCAAAGCAAAACAAAGAAGTATATAAATTATACTTAATCTAAATATTCAATTACATAATCATGATAAAAATGTTGTTACAGAATTAAATATTGAATTGAATGGAGATACTTGTAGAAGACAAGGAAATCTAGCAAACTAATTCAATAGTATATTATGGTAAATGAATAGCCACTACCTCACTAATGAGAAAAGAAAAGGCAGGAATCTCACTTCTTGAACAGGTCAGTAAGTGTTATGAGCTGAACATGTGTCCAAAATAATTGGAGACTTGCTTAAGCAATTTTTTGGAGATTTGTTGGAGTTTTGAATAAATTGATAATGAAGTCAACATTTTAAAAACTTTTTTAAGTCAGATGCATTAAACATTTAAAACAAAACAAGTAAGGAAAATGAAAAAATAATGTTTGGATAATTTGTGTAAATTACTGTCAATATGGTTTCAATGTACAATAATATCACTGGAATGTTTTATATCAAAACAGAAGATAATCTATTTTGTTCCTTATTCTTACTGACTGAACAGATAGGTATAAGAATATTAATCTTAATTGCTTCCTTTAAAAAGCGTATAGTATGTTTTTCTTAACTATTTTACTAATTATTTATTAATATGTAAATAAATTCTTTAAAATGTTATCATCTTAAAATGTTAATTTCTCTTGTCAAGTAAAATCCTCTAAGAAGAAATTCCCATAAAAATAAACTATAAAATAATTAGTTATAAATTTATAAATTATTGTAAAATATATCTTCATATAAGAAAAAATATTTTGGAGAAGGTCGGGTGCATATTTTTATGGATTTGCCGCTAAACTGTCAGCCCAACTGCAGATGTAAAACAGTGACCCAACTGGAAGAAAACAACTTCCTCCCTGGCTCAACTCCAAGAACATTGGCTGGAGTTCAGGGACCTCTGGTGGGTGGAACTGTCCAAATCTTTAAATATCTTAATGTCATGAAAGTTGTCCTCCACCCCAGCATATGCCCAAGATGAGAGTGAGAAAAGGACGAGCTTTGTAAGACTTAGTCTCAGAACAGAGTCCCTTCACCATCTTATCCTTGTCAGAGATGATGCTTCCCCATACTTCATGACTTCTAAAGAAAATCCTTCTCCTACAAGAAAGACTTCATGCTCAACAATTTCTATGTGATATAAAGAGTAAAATAAAGAGTTAGGATTAGTTCTCTGATGGTAAAAGAAATCATGGTACAGGTAAGTAGGGATATGAAATCACACCATATTCTTGAGCTTTTAAATCTTAGTTTTTGTACTTTTGTTTAATGTAATCACTAAGCAATGCTAAGTGATGGTTTTGCATCTGGGGCAACAACATGTTATAAATAAAATGTGGCAACATTGTAAATATCACCTGTTTTTGGAGACTTCCAAATAGTAACTTTCTCTTCCTGTCACATTACACTATCAGTAATCTACCAATGACCACCATTAGCTACAAAACTGACTGAGATATGCACTTCCCAGCTGTAAAGCTACTTACTTCTTGGTGGTACTGTGAAATGTGTGACAAGTATAGCGTTAAGAAAATTGTGATGAAATAACAATGCTTTAAATAGTTTCCAGATAAAGTAAGTGCTTAACAAACATAGCTTTTAGGAAAATGTGGGCAGGAGTCACAAGGACACTTGACCTATTTTGTCTGGACCTATTCCCAGACAGCAAGTTCTCCTGCTTTGACAAGATAAAGCTGGTTAATGAGACCAGCTCACCATGTTCAAGGACTCAAACTCTAGTCAACTAGCTACCTTAAACGAAGGAGACTGAAATGTTTTTATGGAACAGTTAATTTAAATTAAGCAAATAAAAAAATCAAAGCATGAAGATTTTATATCAGTTGTAAAGTCTTGAGTGCTCATTGAGAAACATGAAGGCGGGACATTCTAGCAGAGAGAGACTGAAGGAAGAAAAAAAGTTGATTGCTTTTGTCTTTAAGGGAAAACTCACATGTTTCATCAAAATTCTAAATCTGGCAACTCCCTTATTCACTCAGAAAACTTGCAAGTCAGAGAGATAAACAAATCTAAAGCTATAAAATAAAAGATAAAATAAAGAAAGAAATTGCAAAGGCAGAAACCAAATTGGTATTGAGATATGTTTTCCCAGTTCTTCCTGGTCACACATCCCCCTATTATTTCAATTTTCCTTTCTTGCAAAACTCTTTATCTCTAAGCATAACTGCATTGGTATTGCGTATTAAAAAATTGAGATGATAAATCCTGGAATAGAAACTTCATCTTAAAGTACTTTTTCTAAAGAATGACTTTTGTTCAGCGTGATTGAGGGGGTCTCTGCAGGTATTCAAGCAGGGAAGTGAACCCAGCAAAGAGACAAAAGTGAAAACCCAGCACATATTGACTTCATCAACCTGAATCAGATTTTGTGGAGTCTAATGCCAGGTGGTTCATCATCAGCATTTTAAAACACAGTAGAATATGGGGAAAGGTTTCCAGGCAACAGCAAACCAATCAGTCCAATTCCAGGTGCACAATAAAGCTTAGGTTTGACTATACAGAGACTGTTTTACAGAGGACATGTAACCATGAGGGTGGGTTCAGTAGCTAAAAGGCTGAGAATCTAGTGGGGTCTCTGACCAATAACACAGAGGTCAGCAGACCATAAAATACTCCTGACATCTACCCTAAGGATGGGTAATAGTCTAGAGAGGGAAAAGTCTGCCATAATCATTCTGGGGAATTAGGGTGAGATCTTTCTTCTCAGATGACAAAAAAGTCACTACGTCTTTAAAAATCTCCATTCTCAGCTTTCTGGATGGAATACAGGTATTTTATTTTATGTCCCCTATTGCGCAGACATCCATGTGTAATTAATGTTCCTGGTATTCTTAGTGCTTCTGTATGAGTACAAGGACCTCTGTGCCCACCTCACATAATGCTTTTTTATTTTTTTTATTTTTTTTTTGCTTTGTTTTGTTTTTCCACTGGTTTGAAACTCTTTTATTTTGTTTTCTTTCTTTTTTAATTGAAAATAGAAAAATAGATTCATGATGTTTTAAAATTAATCATGGCTGTTTTTTTTTTTTTTTCGAGACAGGGTTTCTCTGTGTAGCTTTGTGCCTTTCCTGGAACTCACTTGGTAGCCCAGGCTGGCCTCGAACTCACAGAGATCCGCCTGGCTCTGCCTCCCAAGTGCTGGGATTAAAGGCGTGCGCCACCACCGCCCGGCATAAATCGTGGCTGTTTTATGCATACAAAGATCATCATTTTTTTCTAATTCCACATTGACTTCAGATTTCCAGTGTATGTACACAATTTTTACTGTCATTTATTGTTAAGCATAAAATTAATGTGATTTTAAAAATTCCCTGTGACTCTTGGGTGGAAATACTAACAACGTCAGGGATGCTGCTAGATAGTTACTTACAAACAACCTGTTGATTGTTAATATCATTCAGTTTAAAAGTGTCAATCATGTATGTCAATATCACGCTCATACTTCACAATAGACAGACTACTCTACATACAGATTGGCTTATTGTCATCAGTTTTGAGAAACTGCACCTGGATTTTTGATGCCATTTAAAAGAACATAATGCTGTAATTATCTACTGCATGAATTACAAGTATCCCCCAAACCAATGAATAATGTAGCAGTGCAAACTAAAATTATGGTTCTATACTTATTTCAACGTTGATGGTTAAAAATATGCCTCTCCATGTACTCTTCATCTACTAGACAATAAAATTACTATCATTTGACTTTGAAAAGACACTTATGTGTTGTTTTCAAATTACTAGCTATGCTGGATTAATTTCAGAATTAGTTTATGCAGAGCAAAACGTATGGAAGAAGGAAGAGAAGGGGAGAGATTTGATATCGCCTCTGCACACTTGTGTGCCTAATAAGATGCCATCCTTCTATGGTGACAATAAAGGAGTGGCTTTCAGGAAATTGAACTACCAAACAAAACTGAAGCTTTTTTCCGTGTTTTTTTTTGGCTGAAATTGGAGTGTGCATAAGTAAAGTCACAGTGAAAATTCTGTTCCATCTGCTCTGTAGAAGTATGGCAGGCTTGGTCAGTGAAATCAGACATGTCAGCTGCCTCTTCTCATGAAACCATACTCGGAGACATAAAAAAAATAGATTATTTTAAATGTTGTTGTACTTGCTACTGTAGAATTCATTGTGGCAAAAAGATTCCATTTATACAGCATTTGTCGAGCCTTGGTAATAAGTGGTCACTGTGAAGGCTTTCCAAGCACTAATTATATTTAATGTATGTTTGGCCCAATAACCACTGTATCACATGTATGAGAAAGTTGATTTTTAGGGCATATTGTTTTTCCTAATTCTCTGAACTCCTCTGGTATGAGAAAAACTATCCCATTTTTTGTTGTTATTTTTAATTGAATTTAACTGTAGTAAATAACAAGGAATAGTAAGTGCTAAGAACATGTTTTATTTACAGATGGTGGATATTGCAAGAAAGTTGCATCACATTTCACCATTATTTTTAACATAACTAGAAGACTTCCCTTCTAGTAAACAGATAGTGCCATAGCTATTTAAAACTGTAAATTTAATAGAGAACGATAAATTTTATTCATTAATCTGTTTCTGTCTGCTTGCGCTGCTTGAATCAGTTTATCAATACTAAGATTTAGGAAACAGACTTTGACAAATACAATTAAGTTAGCAGTACCTAATAAAACAGTTTCCTTATAAAAATTATAGAAGAAAATAATGCTGATAAACCAGACAATAATGTGATAAAATCATTTGAAATTTTAGAGAAATAACTTCATTCTTTCTGGGTAAATAACCAGTGTTATTCTCGTGTGTGTGTGTGTGTGTGTGTGTGTGTGTGTGTGTGTGTGTGTGTGTGTGTGTGTATTCTCATTATGAAGTAAGATTTTTTTTCCAAAACCAAATAAAAAATTTCTTTTAAAGTTCTGGCTTTCTTTTCCCCGACCCTTGCCCATTACCCTTCCTCACATCCAGTTTGCTCATGTAGATCTCATCCATTTCTCTGTCATTAGGCAATCCCTGTGTCTTTCTCAAGGTCCTCTTTACTAGGTAGCCTCTCTGGAGTTGTGAGTTGCACTCTGGTTATCCTTTGCTTTCCATCTATTATCCACTTATGAGTGAGTACATACCATGTTTGTCTTCCTGAGTCTGGGTTACCTAACTCAGGATGACCTTTTCTAGTTCCATCCATTTGCCTGCAAACCTCATGATGTCATTGTTTTTCTCTGCTGAGTAGTACTCCATTGTGTATATGTACCACATTTTCTTTCTCCATTCTCCAGTTGAAGGGCATCTAGGTTGTTTCCAGGTTCTGACTATTACAAATAATGCTGCTATGAACATAGTTGAGCATGTGTTATTGTGGTATGAGTGAGCATTCCTTGGGTATATGCCCAAGAGTGGTATAACCGGGTCTTGAGGAAGATGGATTCCCAATTTTCTAAGAAAACACCATATTGATTTCCAAAGTGGCTGTACAATTTTGCATTCCCATCAACAGTGGAGGAATGTTCCCCTCGCTCCACATCCTCTCCAACATAAGCTATCTTCAGAGGGGAGTAGGACCAGCTGGATCAGTACCAGAGTGGGAGAACGAGGAGGGAGATATCATGATGAATGACGACTCCAGGGAATAGAAAGAGACAGAGTGCTAGAGAGGTCCCCAGAAATCCACAAAGATACTTCCATTGTAGACTACTGGCAATGGTCAAGACAGTGCCTGAGCTGACCTGCTCTGGTGGTTGGAAGGCCGAAACCCTGGCTGTCGTAACAGAACTCTCATCCAGTGTCTGATGGAAGTGGATGCAGAGATCCACAGCTGAGCCCCAGGTGGAGCTCCAGGAACCCAATCAGTGAGAGAGAGGAGGAATTGTGTGAGGGAGAGATATTGAGGCCATGATTGGAAAAAGCACAGGGACAAATAGCCAAACTAGTGGAAATGCATGAACTGTGAACCAAAGGCTTAGGAGCCCCCATGGAATTGGCTGGGCCCTCTGGATAAGTGGGGCAGTTGATTGGCTTGAACTGTTTGGGAAGCCCCTAGGCAGTGGAGCCTGGACCTATCCTTGGTGCATGGGCTAGCTTTTTGGAGCCTGGGACTTATGCTGGGACACTTTGCTCAGCCTTAGTGTAGGGAGGAGGGGACTGGACCTGCCTTGGCTGAGTCTACCAGGCTGGGCTAACCACCCCAGGGGAGACCTTGCCTTGGAAGAGGTGGGAATTGGGAAGGTGGATTACAGGTAGGGCTAGGGAGTGGGAGGAGGAAGGACGGTGGAATCCGTGGCTGATATGTGAAACTATTAATATAAAATTTTATACGTATATAAATATATATATAATATATACATACACATACATATACATATATACATATACATACACATACACACACATATATATGTATGTGTATATAAATATACACACACACACACACACACACACATATATATATATATTTTTTTTTCTGGCTTTCTATAGGGAAAAAAAAAACCCAAGCAACTAATTTACGAATTTTATTATTAGGACCTTTAATACTGAGTATCCATGTTTACATTCTCTAAATTTTTTTTACATTCCACAAAAGGTTTGAGGGACTATAATCTGTTTTTATGGTGTGTACTGAGAACAGCACTAGTGTGTGTGTGTGTCATTTTTGGACCAAATAATTGAGAAGTCCTTTAATTGCCTCTAACAATTATCCCAGTCTATTGGTTTTAAAACTACATGCTGAATTAGTAGACAATTTTACTCTATTGTTTCACAGATACCATAAAGGTGATTCCACTCCATCCATCTGTAAGAAATCATTTACCACGGACTCTGTAATATAGTACCACGGAAGTAGGTACTCTGTCTTACCTTCTCAGTCTTCCCTTATTTCAGGGGCTCACAATACAAGAATGAATTTTGCACTCATTTCTATCTTTTTTTACGACTTGATATGAATGACTTTTATTATGTTTTAATTATTATGGAAATTAATTTGGCCACAGTGAAGGTCCCTCCAATGCCTGTAATAACCAGTTATTCAATCAATCACAAAATTGTGGGAGAAACAAAACAAAACTAATGTAATTTGGCAAACTTGTGCATTTAGAGTTGTAAAGGTGAAAAAGACAGGATGAAAATAAACATGCTGATAAAATTAACATTTAGACTTACTCTAAGAAAAAGCCCACACTATGATTCTATTCTATTAAGTATTTTTAATTCTTGCATTTTGTATAAGCAGATAATGCAAAATACTTTAAAATAGTTTACATTTTCACAGTTTGTTGAGCATATAGATATTTTGTTGAGCATAAAGAGAGTTAACATAGGAGAAAAACAAGAGAATAAATTGATGTTTCCTTTCATGAAAAACATGATAATTAAAGGAATGAATATGGTCAAACTATGTTGTATTTATAAAATCACAATTAATAATTAACATATGTAAATAAGATATAATTAGAATAATTTCAAAAATATTATTACCCATTTATCTCAGGATTAATAATCAATATTTTGAAATAGTATTTAATGTGTCAGTTAATATCTTAATTATTCTACTTGTAAAGATGTAATTTAATAATTCTCTCACATTTTCATTTATACAATAATATACATAATACCAAGATTGACTGAGGTTATGACTCACACATTTAAGATATAAATTAGTACTGTTTACATTCAAATTAAGTCCTTCACATTTGTGAGAGAAGCATCACTCTTGTAATAATTGTCAGAGTAACTGTTTAAGCTGTTACACCACCATCTCAGAAATCTAATAAAGGCAGAAAGTGTGCCTATGTTCTAATTTGAAAAATCCCGGACTATTTAAAATTTTAGGCACACTTTAAAAGAGTGAAAGGAAAAGTAGGTCTCTAAGCAATAAGTGCAGAAACAATTTCATATAGCATTAAAATTTAAGAAACACCTACAGAGGTTGAGAGATTTATTTTCACGTAGGAAAATCTCTCTGAAGTGGTAATATTTGAACAAATGCATAAAAGGTGCATAGGCACTTCACATGGATATCTGAGAAAAGGTGAGTAGTGAAGAGGCAAAGACAGAGTATCGCCTCTCAGCTGAGGAAGAAACCTCTAATATTGAGTGGAGAATGCAGATATGCCCACAGAAATGTGTCTCAGGATGGTAGCTGTGTGGCACTAACAGAATGCCCTTTGGAAGTAACCAGAGCACAAAGAAGAAAGTCTGGGCACAGTCTCTGATAAGGGAACATAGAATTGATCTCTTTATAATTTGGCAGTAAGTTCCATGGATCCAATGTAAAGAAATAATGCAGCACCAAATGCAGCCAAATCAAAGTATCTGTTTAATAAAACCAAATCTGCATTTTGCACAATATTAATATTAAAAGCATGGTTATATGTTATAATATGTTCTTCAGTTGGAATAATTGCTATCAGCATGAAGTCAGATTCTTACTATTGAATCAAATTCTGATTATATCTTTGTCTTTTGTTAATACTTAATTGCCCAGCAATTAAATGGACATCAGCTGTTTGTTGAGTGTATGTTAACATGTCAAGAAAAGGAATCAGATGCTAACGTGCAAATAGAAGTATCTCATCTTCTAGATGTAGGACATCAAGGCTGTTCAGTGGGTTCCAGTGTTAAGGAGTTCCTTTCTATCTCACTGTTGTTACAAGTCTTGGGAACACAGATGACTCTTAGAGCATAAAGTTAGCAGTTTAACTTTTCTATGAAAACATAGTCCCAAGATGAATGCATTAGATCATTTTCAATGTCAAAACCTTAACTTATCCTTATGTAATTTTAGCTGCAGAAAAAGATTAGAAAAGATGCCCTTTGGCTAACTGGTTGTGTACTATACTAAAAAGTGGGTTACAGACAAATATTATAAAACTAGTTTTAGAGTCTGTCTTCTCATCCCATTGTTATTTTATTTTTCAGCATTAGATTCATTTTGTGAAATATAGCAAATTCCTTGAGGTGTAATTGGATGAACTGTGCAGAAAATCAATTATGTACTCTGACTAGCTATCTCAGTCACAGTACTGTGCTTTCTTCATTTTCAACAAAATTTTGTTGCTAATAATCATTAGATGAAAGGTATGATGTACTCTCCAAGTTGATATCTTGTAAAAGTATTTTAAATTAAATAAAAAAGATAGATGTACAGCACATATAGTCTCCACAAGTTGATACGTTTTATAACCTGTATTTATAAGCGTACTCACTTTTTGCACTTAATGACTGAGCTCTTTATTCCATTTTAGTTGTTAAACCTTGAAGCAGTATGACCTTTATTCAGTTGAAAGGACTCTAGTTAGGACTTTGAATACTCATGTCTGAGGCCTTGTTCTACTTCTAATTATCTGTGCGACCTTGGGAAATTATCCTTGCCAATCTGGTTTCAATTTCCTCATCTGCCAAATGAAGGTGTTGAACAAGGTGATCTCCAAGGTCCCATCCTGCTCTAATTTCCATGATTGTCTGACTCATGATACTTTGTGAATGCTGATCTAATTAATTTTCTTAGTCACCTTCATGACACTCTATGGAATATATTTTCTCATGATGTTCAAGAAGACTATGCGTGTATCTGCAAAGATTTTAGTTAAATATAAACACTAATTTGGGCTTTCCTTTGAGGCAGAGTTGAATTTATTAAAATGTACAGTGATTGCCTGAACCAACTACCCTCTCCCCTCTTCTTCCAACATCAACTTTCACATCTCTGTTTCTTAGGATAAGTTATGAAATGCTGCCAATTTTGTCTGTCTACCCACAGTGTTACATATGATGTTTTGTGCTCCAAAACTGTCTCTTAAATGCATAGACTAGATAAATGAGCCTTCTCAAGTGCTTTGCAGCGATTTAAATTGGAATGATTTATTTAAATGCCATAATGTATCACTGTTGTCGTTTTCACTGTCAATAAATATTCACTAAGCAGATTCCATATCTTGTAAATTTCTATGTACAGCAAGAATGACAACAAAAGCTGTTCCATCCGGATCTGAAATGTATGTTCATTTAGAGATATAAGAGTGTAGACAATATATAGTTTCTAGATATTTTAAATGACTTCAGAATGAGCAAGCAATAAGGGAACCAACGATTCTTTATTCAGTGCGCCCATTAACATAAGGCCAGGACTCCAGCAAAGCTTGATAGCTTCCTGTAACCATCTAAACAAGGAAATGATTTAAACCAAGCTATGGAAGTAAGTTAAAATTTAAAGCAGAGTGGTTAGAAGTGGATAGTGAGATTGAAGTTTCAGTAATTTCAGAATTTTCAGTTTCCCTGAGAACTTAATGATAAATGATAAATGTGTTTCTGTTTGTGGTGTGTGTTTATTTTTCCTATCTGCCAAAGTTATAGCTCTTTATTTAAAAATAAATTCAAATGATGTAATTGATAATTTAAGAAGTTTTGTTGTTCATTTCTTTTTAAATCTTTATATAATATAGTCTATTCATGGTTTTTCCTCCCCCCCATCTCCTTTAAGATACTTGGCACCTCCCCATTAACTCAATTCCATGCCTTATTTTCTCTCTTTAGATAATAAACAGGTGAACAAAAAGAATAAAAACAACAAGAAAAGAAAAATCAACAGGCAATTGGAGATAATTTTTTGGTTAAGACATGGAACTTTGTGTCCACATATCCCTCACATTTCTGGGAACTCAGTTGGCTTAAACCTGTGTATGCCTTGTGCATGCTACCACAGTCTGTGCACGTTAATATGTGTGTTAATCCCTTTGTGCCTGAAAACACTGTTTCCTTGATGTCATTTAAAATTTAGGAGGGCTTTTAAGTCAAACTTAGTACTACTTATATTTATTACTATTTATATTATTAATGCTTATGATTTTAATACTGTCATCATATGAAGAGAAATATTAAGTATGAGTAGTACATACTTACGTAGCACAAAGTAAGCATATGGAAACGGTAAAAAAAAATGTAAATGCTAAAATGAAGTCCATAATTCTGACTTGTTTTGCTGCTTGAGAGTTAATATGTATGCCTATTATACTTTTCTAATGTTGATAGAGAACATGAGTCTCCTGAATCAAATCACATCATTTTTTGACGCAAGCCAAGAGAAATAGTATATTTGTATTAACTCCCTATGCCTTCTGTTCACGTGGTATACGGCAGAGGGACAGGTGGATGTTTTAAGTGTTATTAGGTTTTGTCACAGGTGAGAAAACTAAGGGTGACAGCTAAACATTATTTGAGCACACTAAAATCATTATAAGGAAGAAGTCAGCCTCTTACCCCTGGGATGAGTGGTTTCAAAGAAGTCACTATGGGTCCGTGGTTGCCTTGTTGCACTGGACTGTGCTACTGGATACTAAATATACTCAGTTTCAGGAGAAGATGAGAAGTGTAAATGAGAGCTCTCAGGAACAATGTTCTAGCGAGCCCAGGTCCAATAGTGACTGTCAGCCTTAATAGAAAGAGTCTCCAAAGTGACTCCTTGATTGTGCCTTATTGAATCTAATCTTGAGAAGGCCATTGTTTCAGACTGAACATCTTCATGTGTTCAGTGATTAGCACAAAGCATAACTTATCTGTCTGTGTAACAGAATTTCCATTGAATTCTAATAAAGACCTATGGTAAGTAATGGTCACAAATTGTATGTCTTTAAAAGTAGACATTTGAGTTCTCAACATTTTTAAACTTCTAGATGTTGCTGAGAATTTGTGCTTCAACACTGACAGCTTCCTTATTCCAATGTTTTTATGTCATGAGGCTTTCTTACCCATGAATATTTATTTGCTGTTATCTGCCATAAGAGTAGAAAAATATTTAAAGTCAGAGTCTACTTGATACAGTTCAAACTCATCTATGCTTTAACAAATATGCAAGATTCTTCTCACAAATAAGGTCAAAATCTGAACTTCTGGGCATAAATTTAACAAGAGAAACTATTCAATCTATTACTGAGCTTGCATCTGTATTTCTGTCTAAGATATTAGTATTCTACACATGAATGAACAAATAAATGGATTCACGATTCTGTATTAAGTGGACAGTGGAAAAATGGCAGAAAAAAATCAAATGAGAAGGATTCATCAGTGTTGAAGTTGGTGTGATGTACATATAAAGAGGATCCGTGGGAAGCTGGAGAGTTAAACATAATCATCAAAAGCCTTCCACTGCTGACAACCTTTATACATGAGATTCCACATAATGTTCCTCTGCCACTGATTTTCAGTGATCTGTATTGTGTCCAGGCTTTACTTTATGGACCATCACTGTTATTTATTTCAGTACACGTAGTCTTCATTTGTAATACTCCTGTACGTGTTAGAACAACTTGGCTTTACTTTTATATCATATATATTGTTTGATTATGAATTTATAGTTTACTAAGAACTTTTAATTTAAAAAGCTTTAACATATATTCTAATATTTCCATTCCCAGTGTCTCCATACAATACAATCTAAAATGATGTTTTGCTTATGGCACAACTTTATGGGCATTTACTGACTAAATTTGCTTACCTAAGTTTCCCAAAATTGAACTCATTAAGAATTTGTCTATATTTTCATATATTTCAATTCTGAGGAACAAAGCAAAATAGTGTGTGTGTGTGTGTGTGTGTGTGTGTGTGTGTGTGTGTGTGTGTGCTTTTTTGCTTCCACATTTACATTTCAATAAAAGATTGTGAGAAATTGATTTGGAAGTCTTAGGACATTCATGAAGACTTGATCTTATGTTCCTTTAATGTGTGATTCATCCTGTTTTACTTTGAAGAAGTGTGATTTAGATTAAAAATCAAACTCAGGACTCCTCTTATTCTAGTCAAGTGTTCTAGTACTGAGCTCCATCCAGAATCTTAATCTTTTTAAAAATGCATAACCTCTTTTATTCTGTGCACCTAGTTGAGTAAAACTTTAGTCTGTTATTATTAAATTTTGTTTGGTTTGTTACTTACAGATTCTTTTGTCTTTGAGCTCATATTATTATGCAATTTAATGCTCTGCATGTACTCAAATTATAAGTAGCAGCTTGAAGTGTGTAGTTATTACATTAGTAGTTGTCTGCTATGAGCAATGGGATCTAGAGCTCCAGCCTTTTCTGTGGCCTTTCCAGACACTTTGTTTCCAGTTTTGGCAGTTTGCCTGATTCGCTCATGTTCCATGTATAATTTCATTGCACAGAATTTTCACCTTGACTGAGAACATGATGTACCTTGCAAAATGGTGTTGGGTTGGGTCGCCATCTCCCAATTTTAATGTTCACTCCCTATTTTAATGTTAATGGGTCATAATTTAGCTTAACATTTCCCCATATGTAAAAGTGTCTTTTGCTGTGAGATTATGAGTGCTTAATGAATTATCATAGAAAGAAAAATGTGTTTTGCTTATAAACATAGGATCATTGAAGTTTTCTCTATTTTTCTCCCTTTATAACCTCTATTATACTCCTATCATTAAAAAGCTGGCCAGCAGCCGGGCAGTGGTGGCGCACGCCTTTAATCCCAGCACTTGGGAGGCAGAGGCAGGCGGATCTCTATGAGTTCGAGGCCAGCCTGGTCTCCAAAGTGAGTACCAGGAAAAGTGCAAAGCTACACAGAGAAACCCTGTCTCGAAAAAAAAAAAAAAAAAAAAAAAAAAAAAAAAAAAAAAAAAAAAAGCTGGCCAGCTGAAGGAGACTTGGAGGCCAGTTCCAGCTTGCTATCTCTATGTTCTGCAATCCCTGTTCCAGCAGTATAGAATTATTATCCAGCTCTGATTTTCAACCAAGAGTCATGGCAAGAACCTGTTGTATTTAAGATTCACTCCCTCACAGTTCACCGGACAGTATCCATACCCATGAATAGCATTCTAATTTAATGCCATATTGCTTCTGAAAGGAAAATCATCCATCCCCATAAGTTAACTCCCTTCAAACTTTCAAATATTGTGTTTTAACTAGGTTACATCATAAATATGGCATTTCATTTATCTTTAGTTTGGGTAACCTTCTCAACCAAAACCTAAGCCAACTGCTTACCATTATTTCCTTAATTTCACCATCTCTTAAGCCTTTCCATTCCCTGTTGTTGGTTGTTTTTCACTCTTTTGTTTATTTTGGGGTGACTGCCACCAAGCTCCCAAATAAATCATCATACATGGAGGGTTATTCTTATTTATAAATGCCCAGCTTTAGCTTAGCTTGTTTCTAGCCAGCTTTCCTAAACTTGAATTATTCCATCTAACTTTTGACTCTGGGATTTTTCCATTTCTTACTTCTGTATAACATCCATTCACTCTTACTCCCTGGCTGGCTGTGTGGCTGTGTGGTTGGATGGCTGGTCCAGTATCATCTACCTCTCCTTCTTCTGTTGCTCCTTCTCCCTTTCATTCTCTCTGTCCACCAATCCCACGTATCCTTTCTCCTGCCTTGCTATTGGACATTCAGTTCTTTATTAGACCAGTCAGGTTTTTTAGACTGGCAAAGTAACACAGCTTCACAGAATTTTAAAAAATGCAACATACAAGAATGCAACACATCTTTGCATCATTAAACAAATGTTCCATGGCATAAACAAATGTAACACATCTAAAAATAATATTCCATAACAATTCCCTGTAAGCTCATCTACATTCAAATGACATGCGTGACAACACAGTAGCAATATTAATTTAAAATAAATTGTAAGAATTCAGCAGCATTAATAAAAATTTCAAACCCTCCTCCCAAAATACTTTGTACTCAGATCTCAGTAAGTTTCTCTTTTCTGCATTGTTAGCTAGAAACAAAGGAACAAGTGAATTCATAAGAATCTAAGAACCTAGACCTTCAAATGGGCAGTTTTACAAAACTAATTGCGTTTCTTCAAAGAGTAAGATGACAGGAAAAGTCTAAAGGGAACATCACTGAAAAAAAGTCTGAAAGTGTGTAACAATCTAACAAAACACATATGCTCTGTTAGAATCCTTAATGTTAAGAAAGAAAAAAATACTCTGTTAGATTATACAAGACAAATGAATATTAATGAGATTAAGCAATCCTTGCCTATAAATTGCCATTATTTCTATTGTGGCAAAGACGATGAAGTGTGGTTTCACAAGTTAAAATGCCCCTTTAACACTAGATGAGATGTTGTCAAGATATCACAGCAATATAAAATAACATGACTTCAAAGATTTGCCCAAAAAAATATACAACTAAAAATGTGGGAAGGGGAGGTAATGTGTGTAATGAAATACATGTGAGTAAAACTATTGAATGAAACTGGCCCCATAAAATAACTCCTATTTGTGTGTGACAATTTCACACAGATGTGTTTTAAAATGAATAAAGATTTAGCTAGCATATCCACTCAAATTTTTTATTAAGCAATTTTTTATTCATTTTACATGCCAATCACAGATCCCCCTCTTTCCTCCTCCCACCCCTCAGCCTTCCCCTCCAACCCATCCTCCATTCCCTCCTACAAGAAAGAAAGGCTTCTCATGGCGAGTCAGCCACTCAGATTTTTAATAATTATTTATTGTACTAATAATTTAATAAATAATAAAAAGTTATAAATATTGCTACATTTAATGCTTTTCATTTATAATGGCACACAATTATTACACAGCTATTTTCACATAAATGTTGAATGACAGATACATTTAAAACTTAGAAGGTGATTATTATTAAATAACATGAAATGGTAGGCTGTAACATGCAATACAATGATACAGAAAAAAATGATTTTTCAGATTCTACAAAGAAATTATGCTGAAAAGGTCAACAATATTTTGATTGAAGAATTTAAATACTAGGAGTAATGATACTACTTTCCCAACTGTACCTAAATTTAACTAAATAATTATCTTTTAAATTTTAGATTATCTTACAAGACTTTTCTGACCTGTAGGTTAAAGCACTACTTTTACAGTCATGTAGAAAAATTGGAGTTTGTATAATTTAACAGAAATTTGAAAACTGAAGTACTCAAATTCATTAAGCTAAAAAGGATATGATAGAATCAAAAGTATTTCACATGCAAATATTTTGTGGCTTCAATCTCTTCCTGAATTTCTCTTCAGGTAGCTACTTCATAAATAAAAACTCATATTATCTCACTTGATTTTTGAGTCAGAAAACCTATTAAGAAAGGTAATGCAAATGTGTTCATTTGAAATTGTCTTTAGTCTCTCAAGAATGTTATGTTTACACCAACCGCTGACATTGCAAGAACACTTGAGGACACATTATCCCAGGGTGGGTATCTGTTATGTAGTAGTCATGCTACTTTGAATCTAATTTTCCAAACAAATAGCAGAAAGAACAGCAGGTGTTTTCGTCTAACCCCATTGGTTATGATTAGAGATATTACAAAAGTATGAAAATTGATGTTGACATACCACTTTGAAAGCTAATTTCCATGTGTGTGCGACATGCCACAGCATATCTGAAATTTGTGTATTCCCACTTGCCAGAGCAACACATTATTTGTTAGAGCCTTTTGGTTCCAAGAACAGATCTTGTCAACTCTAATCAAAGTCCAGCTATTACTGGTAGCTTTTAACTATTTTTACAAAAGACATACACTTTCAATTAGTATACTTTCATAAGGTACATGGAATTTATTCTGAGGATAAATTTAATGCTGCCAGAATCCATTTTGCCACAGATTTAGACAAAATTTCCAAGTATAAGCAGTACTGTGCACAGATTTCAAGAACATCTTCATCTCTTCCATGATTTTATACTACACAGTAGACAGTGAATATACCCATCTCAGGTAATCTGGAATAAAAGTAAGAATAGAATTAATGAATTAAGAAAATTAACTATATAATACTCCCCAATGGACTTCAAATTGGGAGGTAATTTGATGTATTTCTTTCTCAGGGGACTTCTCAGAGAAGCATACATATTTCTACATCTTCCAACTCTTGACAGTGTACAAGGAGGTCAAATAAAAACACACAAAATGTTGAGAGATACAAATTCATTCATTCTATTCTATGGGATATCAGAGTTAGGAAGTGAATTATTCATTTTTTACTCTATTTTGAGATTCTAATATAATTGCACCATTTCTTTTTTTAAGAAGAAAAATTCAATTTTATTTATTTTAAGAATATAAAGTGAATATCTTTACAATGTTATACTTTTCAGTTCAATATAATGGATGTCTAGTTTCTTTGAAGAATTAGTGGGACAAACTACCCATTAAGAAAACTCATATACAACAGGAGTTATGACATTTACATGGTAGTATATGAAACATGAAAATAAATTGCAAAGACATGTTTATTGAGTTTCCATGTTCCTGACTTCGATGATATTCTGACATGGTATTTTAAGTCATTTTGTAGAAAGAAAAGAAGAAATTTCTCTTTTTTGAGAAATTTAAATTATATATGTGTGTGTGTGTGTGTGTGTGTGTGTGTGTGTGTGTGTGTGTGTGTGCGTGTGTGTAATATTTTCAAAGCAATGTTACTAATTATATGAAAATATATACTGGGGCCTGTTAAGACCGCTTTTCCAGAGGACCTGTGTTTGATTCCTAGCACCCACAGGGTGGTTTACAACTGTCTATAACACCAATTCCAGGGGATTCAGCACCTTCTTCTGACATTTGTGGGTGCTAGGCACACAAATGGAACACAGAGATACTTGCAGATAAAACACCCATACACATAAAATAAAACTGTTTTTTAAAAAATCTGTACTAAAACTATTATAAATTGCACCATTTCTATTTTTTCTTCCCTTTTTCCAATTCCTCTTAGATCCTCCTTGCTCTAATTTCCAATTCATGGCCTCTTCTTCATTATTGGTATTGTATGCATATATATATATATATATATATATATATATATATACATATACATATATATATGTATATATATGTGTGTGTGTGTGTTTATACATATACATTATGAATATACATATATATTCCCAAATATAACTTGAACGGTCCATGCAATTTTACTTTTATGTATGTTTTCAGGGCTGACTATTTGACATTGAATGGTCAATTGATGTACTCGTCCCTGGGAAAGACTACATCTCCCATTCACAACTCTTCTCAGTTGCCTATAGTTCTTTGCATAGGGCTGAAGCCTCATGGGCTTTTCTTCATATACTTTGGCATCTCCATTGGTCTGACCCTTGTTCAGTTCATGTTTGGAAATCATGCTGGAGATACATTGTGGGTTTAGATTCTGACATTACTAGAAGAGACATTTCATTGCAAATTCTTTATCCTCTGACATTGACAATATTTCTGGCTCCTTTTGCACATGTTCCCTGGGCCTTAAATTAGGGTGTGTTTTGTTAAATGTGTTTGTCAGCACTGGGCTCCATAACTCTGCACTTAGTTTGTAGTTTTAAGTAGCAGTATCCATCCATTGTAAAGAGAAGATCCTTGATGAGTTTGACGTGTATACAGCTATCTTTGGGTATAAGAACAAATGTTTATAGAGTGTTGTAAATACTAAACTAGTAGTATAAAAAATCACCTGTAACCTGTGTGACAATTCACACCAATACCACATCCATCACTGATTGACTATACAAGAGATCCACTCCAGCATTTCCAAAGAAAATTTCAACTCCATACTAGACAGAAAAAAAGGAAAGGTTTTCATTATTGTCCAACTTTGGATTTCAATTACATATAAAATAATTCAATTATTTATAAAATATATAATATATATATAATATATATAATAATATATATTATTATATTAGAACTTTGTTTTTCCCTGTATCTTTTATCAAGGTGATTATGGAAAATGATAAACTCAGACAAAAATGTTACAATAGAAGCATAACAATACTAGATCATAGTAACATTCTTAACATAGCTTTTCATTGTAGATGTAGGTGCATGCTCTACAGGATGGGTTATAAGAACTGTTATCTAGATGTTTGCTAAATTTTACATGAGAAATACATTGGGGTGCTGACTTTTCTTTTATCTCATCACACTTACTTTGTTCTAAATTTTCCTGCTAACTAAATTCTACTTTTAAACATCATAGTGTTTGGAAAGAGAAAGCAGCATAAAGTGGATAACTGGTAATTGAAGAGTACAGTCTGGGGTTGGATACAAACAGGAGAAGAAATAGGACATAATCTTAGGACAAAGTTATATCTATTTGATGAGAACTGCTTCTACTAAATCAAAGAGAATACTTTAGAATTCAACACAAGAAAATCAAATGAATTGTACTTATTTATATCTATGAAATATGCTGTTTACAAATTTTAACTACTTCATATATTTTAGTATAATTTATGGAGTTAATGCTATTAACCAAATACTGTTATGAGGAATACAACCATGAGTAATTAAGATAAAAATAGTACTACAGTCATTGGAGTAATCGTCTTAATGAAGCTTAGCATAAGTGAGACAGTTGTGTAGCATGATTTACTTAAGGGGCCCCTGGCAGTAGGATCAGGATCCACCCCTGGTGCATGAGCTGGCTTTTTGGAGCTCACTATCTGTGGTGGGACACCTCACACAGCCTTGAGGCAAGGGGCGGGGCTTGGACCTGCCTCTACTGAACATTCCAGACTCTACTGACTCCACATGGAAGGCTTTACCCTCTTGTAGGAGGGAAGGGGGGTTGTTTGGGGAGGGGGCTGGAGGGGCAGGAGGATGGAAGAAGGGAATCTGTGATTGATATGCAAAATGAATAAACAATTTTTAATAAAAATATATTTAAATAGAAATTCAATACAGGAAAATAAAATAGATTATATTTATTTATATCTATGAAATATGCTGTTAATAAACTTTAACTACTTCATATATTTTATTATAATTTATTGAGTTAATGCTATTAACCAATTATTGTTTTGGGGAATACAACCATGAATAATTAAGATAAAATATAGTACCACAGTCATTGGAGTTACTGTCTTAGTGAAGCAATCTCTGCCAAAATCGTTTTTTAAAAAATGATCAATAAGAAAAAGAAACTGGAAAGGTAGCAAGGAGAGTTGGAATCAGTAGCAGTTATGGATAGGAATTGTATGGAAAGCTTCACTCATGAAAATGCCAATTAACAAATATGTAGGTGAAAATGAAAAGTTTTATAGATGTCTGAGAGGGCCCATGAGTAGAAAGCAATAAATGCTAATGCTTGTGGAGAGAAGCAAAGATGTTTTGAAGCAAATGTGCACAAACCAGTGAGAATCAAGTATCACTGGGGTGGTTAAGAAATTCAGGTGCAGGCTCAGAGCAGCACCAGAAACGGCAACAAAGCATCTTCAGAAGTTGCTCCAAGGTCTCACAGTTTTAACCTGCAAGCAATGATTGGAGTTGAGGTGAAGAGTGCCAGGATCCCATTTGGGTGTTAATGAGGCCCTGGTGTTCATTGAAGGGTTTAAGGTAAATATGTACACATACACAGGCAAATGTTTTTCTGAAATATTAGAAAAGAGAAGACTATGCATATTTTCATTTGAGAAGCATCACTAAACTTTTATTAATTGAATTTAAAGTTCCTGTTTCTTAACTTGTAAACATGCATGACATCTTTAAGTCAATGATGTATCTATTGTCTAGTGTAAAACCAGAATTTTAAAGTTTGGGATAAAACTGAAAATGTTCATACTAAAAGGAAAATTTAAAATAATGCATTAAAAACCTGCTGGCATAATAAGCAAGAGTTTAGGGGCACGAGAGAAGGCTATACAGTTAAAATCCTTGCTGCTCTTAAAGGGATGAAAGAGCAGTTCACAGCACTCACATTAGGTAGGATAACAGTTGTTTATAAATCCAGCACTAGGGTTTCTGATGCCTTCTTTGGGCTTTCTTTACATGGCTCATGTGCATGAACACAGAACATAATGCAAGAACACTCAGACCCACAAACACAACATCAACAATTAAACAATGTTCTGAAAAAGAAAGAAAGCACTTCCACAGAAATCAGTGATCTATCCTCAAATGACATGATTTTAAAGTCTGTGAACTAACAAGGACAGGGCCCTTTCTAGATCCCAAGTCCATCCACTATCTTGCCAATACATTGGCCACATAGTGTAATGGTGTACACTGATTTTCATTTTTGACACTAACTGTGAAAGATTTGAGAAACCTAACCTTATTTCTATTCTCCATATGTAAATTACCACATGATTTCACTGAATTTTGAATCACTTTCACCCAACTGATTATTCTATATTGAATAAATTGGTACGTTAAAAGGTACTATGAGTACATCTCCTTAGGAAATTTTAATTCATTAATATATTTCGATGACTATTCCACAATAAGAATGACTAAATGATTTTTTAGCTTACTTGATATTTAAAAACACAGTATGATGAGCCGGGCGTGGTGGCGCACGCCTTTAATCCCAGCACTTGGGAGGCAGAGGCAGGCGGATCTCTGTGAGTTCGAGGCCAGCCTGGACTACCAAGTGAGCTCCAGGAAAGACGCAAAGCCACACAGAGAAACCCTGTCTCGAAAAAAAAAAACAAACAAACAAACAAAAAAAAAACCACAGTATGTCTCTCTTTCGTATATCTGCTCTCAATGAATGATAAAATTATTTAAAGCATTTTATACAAGCGAATGAAGATGTTGAATAGTGGGAGAAGGCTGAGGTGGCAAATAAGTGTAGTGAGAGAAGGAAAGGAAAATCTTTGGTTTTGTTTTCTTTAATGCTTTTTAAGTTTTGTAATGTTCAATGGACAACATTTGTAAATGTTGAAGGTAAACAATATGGTGTCTTGATCAATGTGCTGTCGCCCAATAATTTTCACAATGATATTAACATGCCTGTCACCTTCCAAACTGTACAACAGAGTTCTACAATGGAAATTTCTTGTAACAGAAAGTTTATGCTCTGATAATGCTTTTATGAAGAAAAAAAATACTGTTATTTTCTTGTGACATGAAGAGCTGTGCTGTGAATACTGAATTGAATGTTGTGAGTTTGATTTAATCCTTGATTCTTTCTTGGGAAATATAATGCTTCAGCACAATTCTGACCAAAACAACTTAAAGAATTGATATATGGTGACATGTTTCTTTCAATTTAGAGAACTGGGAAGAGAGTGTACTTCAGATCATTTACAGCAGTGATATATGTGGGGATAAACTAAAATGATAAGAAAAGCATTTCTTTTAAGGATCCAAATACTGTTAGGAAGACTCCAACTTCAATACCCTCAAAGTAGAAAAAAATGTTGTGGGATTAAATTATTAACAATACACTTATTGCTTTTCTCATTCATCTCTCATAAATCAAAACTCTAAGTAGATTTTTCCAAAGTTTTTACTACAAAAACAAAAATCACCCAGAAATATACAGAAATATAATCCTGCTAATTATGTAGATAAAAGTCACAATACTATGATATATCATAATAGTCAATAATTTCTATATCATCTCATTCAAAATCTTGTTATTATCATTATATCTAATATTAGAATATGTTTTTATGAATATAAATACACACTTCAGCACTAATGTGCCATTGTATCAAGAATAATGGCATTCTACTAGTACATTTAGCAAAAGCCAAAAATTATCATGCTAAATTTAAAACAAATAGAAAACAAATAATAAAAAACATAGATTTACATACTTTCAGGCTTTTACTCAAGAACTACTGATCATGGAAAAACTTTCAGGTAAAACTAATAACATCTGGAAGTCCTGATTCTTTCCCAAGCTTTAAATGACCAAGAACATTGTTTTGTTAAATATTTCACTCTGTTCAATAAAATATACTCACATATCTCTAGAGATAATTGGATGTATTTTCTATTCCTTATTTTAATCTTCCTTTATGTTTTTTAAAGATGAGTTCCAAGAATTTTGTGTTTATGTTTTATTTTAAAGTTGCTAAAACAAGTTTCTCTGCAAAATTTTTGTTGGTTTGTTTATTTTATTTTACTTAGACTTAATACACAAATCTCTTCAAGTGGAATCACTTCTAGAACATGTGTCCCACCCCTTATGTATAGAAAGTATCTGTTTTAATTTATCAAATAATAATAATAATGCAATTTACCCCTATATTTTTAATAAATGTGGAATTAGGACACTACCTCCAATCCCTCCCATGCTTCCCTTTGGAATTAATTGCCCTTTTTTCTATTTTATTCTTTGATTATTATTCACACATACACACACATTTATAATGTTTATTTGAGCACAAATATGTAAATATAACAGGCTGAGTCTGTTTCTGTTGTTTGTGCCTATGTAGCTTTGTGGTTAATGAGATTGCTTTGAGTTTTTTTTCCATTTAAGAGGATGCTAGCTATCATTGGGTTTGGATAACCAATAAGGGAGTTCATCCCTGGGACAGAGAACTTCTCCTGTTCGTAGCTATCTTTAGCTGCCTGTAGTTTTTTGTCTAGGTCTTGAACCCTGTGAAACTTTCCTCCTTCCATGTTAGCAAGCCTGTTCATGTTGTCATTGTTCCAGTCTAGTTAATTCAATTAAGAAGATTATTTCATTACAGACTTCCAGGTATTCTTGCTTTTATACTCTGTCTTATACCGCTTTTGCCTTCTCCCCTGAGCCATAGATGCAGAGCTGTGATGCAGCCCTGACCACTGGGGATTGTGTTCCCTGGATCCATTGATCTCTTTACTGTGTTCAGGTGTGTTTTTCTGTGGTGATCTCCATTTGCTGTAAGAGAACCTTCCTTGAGAAGGGGCCATAGCTACAGTCATCCAAGGGCATAAGGACAAGCTTTATAATGTAGTTTAGAACTATGCTGTTCTAGAAAATTTACATTAATAGATTCATTTCTAAGGCCCATGATATCACTGGCAAAGGAAAGTTGACTAAATTTCTAGTACCAGGACTGTTTTCCCTCTTGTTGAGTGAGCTTTAAATCCACTTAGACGGCTGTTTGTTACCAAAATGTGAGTACCACTTCTTGTATCTACATGGTTATCTTGCCATGCTCATCAGTGTTGGGGTTCATGGGTGTTGCCTTTGGTAAGACTGTTTACTTGCTTCTCTTCCTTGACAGCTGGCATTGTATTTTCTGGAACTGTGGAAACTAGAGCACAGGATTCAACTTTCAAGTTAGATTTAGATGGAATCATCCAAGTCCTGTGCCTTAAGTATGTGGTGTTTTCAGCAATAGGTACTGACTTTCAGCCCCTGAGAGACAGCCAAGGTCTGTGTCAATAGTCTCTATTGTTCTGGGAATCACTTACCACAGCATGACCAACAATAGAAAGGAGGTTTCTGATGCCTGTTACTGGGGAGGGGTGTGGTTATTCTACAGTTCTTATAGGGGCCACTATCAGCCTAAATGGCATAACTTTCTGAAAGTATAATTTATGTATTGTTTATTCTCCCTTCAGCCCCCTTACCCATTTTCTGTCTTGAATTCACAAAATATTTCCTTATGCCTGAGGTAGCATATGCATTATTAGAGTATATATCAGAAAACAAAGGGACCAATTCTGTTGATTTCTTTCAGGAAATGCAACAATGCCAGATTCTCTCATTTAGATTTTTAGTTTGCATCAGACTAGAATCTCATAAGCATCTCTAAGTTTAAAAGAAACTGGAATAGTAGCTTATTTTTATATAGTACATTATGCTGAACAAATTAAGGTTTTGTTAGCCTTAACAATAAGCTATTGCTATTGTGTTTGCATATGATTGGGAAGAAAACCCATGCATGAATCATTATTGCATGGCTGTATTCTATTCTACTTCTCTGCATTTCATGTGCTAACAAGCAATTGTATTACCCTGATATGTGTATACATAATTCACACACACACACACACACACACACACACACACACACACACCATATATGTGAGCTTTATAATAAAAATAGGAAGTTAGAATAATGTATATCACTTATATAAGAATATATTTATCATAAAACCCAAACTTCTCCCTTGTGTTTGGTCACAAAATGTTTCATGTATGCATTTGTTGGGAGCAGGAGTTGCTGTTTGTGTATGTGTGATGTGCATATATAAATATCTTTATGTGCAAGTGTAAGTGCTTATGTGTATTTGGAAGCCAGTAGAGGACATTGGGTATCCAAATATATTACCTTCAACCTCATTTCTTACAACAGAGCTAACTGAACTTAGAGCATAGCTAACCACGAGCAAACCTCAGAACTATCCACTATGACTGCATACAGTATTTTCTCCATCTTTTCATAGGAGGAAAAGACATCAATCGGCAGTCTGTGCTGAGCACTGCATGGTGCAAACCTGCAAAAACATACAGAGAAATATGCTTTATCATAGCTTTAGATAGCCTTGGAGGACTGCTTACATGGCTCTGGAAACTGGGAAGAAGGTGCTTTAGACCTGTGTACATATGAGGTTCTATGTATGGAATGACCTAGGTAGCCCAGGGACTGCAATTTATGAGGTGTTCAAGAACCTAAACTGTTATTTGTTTATTTCACATATTTTACCATAGGAGTCTAAGCAATGATTTGTATATGGTATACTATTCCTTCCATTCTCAAAAGAGACTTTTTATCAAAAGATAAACAATAAATTAATAGGAAAGGATTAAAAAAAACTTTAAAATAAGAAATAACTTATTTTCAAATAATTTGTAAGTACATTTACTGTGGAAATGTTAAATGAAGGCAAGGCTAGAAGGAATATGGATAAACACGGATTTTCATTCTGACAGCAGAACAGATTAAGCTCTTGAAGTGACAGAAATTTCTGTCTATCTTTCTGACAGTTGATAAGGGGCTTCCATCTATAATTTCATGGTTTACCCTCCAAGTAAAAGAGAAGAGTCATTTTGAATTCCTGTTTGATTTGTGTCACTACTGATAGCATCCAGAAAGACTCATTCTTTTTACCAACAAGATGATATTTTGTTAATGGAAAGTCTTATCACTGCAGTGAAAGAGATGTTCCATATTGTGTAAGTCAGTCTGAGAGCCCAAAGTTTAAAGTATTGGCTCTTGCATTTGTTTTATGAATAGATGTGGGGTGATCATTTAAACTAATTCATCACTTTCTTATCTCAGCTGAGAAATGAGACCAAAGAATATTAGACACACTGGACTTCTGTCTTCTTACAATCAGTAATTTGGTACACATTGATTTTATTTATTAAAATATAATATTAAATTTCTAGAAAGAAATCAACAGAAAATATCTATTTGTTGTCTTTTGTTGACTAGAAAGGTCATATGGAACAGGATGAGTTTACAGCTTGTGACATTAGAATATTGTGAACAAACTTTTAAAAGATGTAAGTTAAAATTGCTTCAATTTTGTAGTTTTTACCAGCTGAAACATACATGAATGCAATTAACCCTCTAGATGTCATCTCAAGTCAATAACAGAATTTATTAAAAACTTATGGTATTGATGATATAATTTCAGAGACATCTTTTAGATAAGAATGTGGAAGTTGTTTTTATATATTTTTTACTTTGCTAGTTTCTAATAAATATAGACCAATAATATCTTTATCTACATTAAAGATATTTTAACATAATCAGTATATAATTTACAATAATTTATAATCAATATCACATGATTTTTAATAATTGTATATTTTAAGTCAGATTTGTACCAGGTAGATGAGAAACCGAATTATTGTCATAAGAATATGCTGGAGAGGATGTGGAGCTAGGGGAACTATCCTCCACTGCTGGTGGGAATGCAAGCTTGTACAACCACTTTGGAAATCAATATGGTGCTTTCTTAGAAAATTGGGAATCAATCTCCCCCAAGATCCAGCTACACCACTATTGGGCATATACCCAAAGAATGCTCAATCATACCACAAGAGCACTTGCTCAGCTATGTTCATATCAGCATTGTTTGTAATAGCCAAAACCTGGAAACAACCTAGATGCTCTTCAACTGAAGAATGGATAAATAAAATGTGGTACATATACACAATGGAATACTGCTCAGCATAGAAAAACAATGACATCATGAGGTTTGCAGGCAAATGGATGGATCTAGAAAAAATCATCCTGAGTGAGGTAACCCAGACTCAGAAAGACAAACATGGTATGTACTCACTCATAGGAGGATACTAGATGTGGAACAAGGATGACTGGACTGCTACTCACATCACCAGGGGGGCTACCTGGAAAACAGGACCCCAAGAAAGACACGGGCATCGCCCAGTGACAGAGAAATGGCTGAGATCTACATGAACAGCCTGGACATGAGTTTAGGTAATAAAGGGCAAGAGTGGAGGGAAAGAGAGCAGGAGATCCCAGCTGGATCAAGAACAGAGAGGGAGAACAAGGAATAGGAGACCATGGTAAATGAAGACCACATGAGAATAGGAAGAAGCAAAGTGCTAGAGAGGCTCACAGAAATCCACAAAGATACCCTCACAATAGACTGCTGGCAATGGTCGAGAGATAGCAGGAACTGACCTACTCTGGTGATGGGATGGCCAAACACCCTAATTGTCGTGCTAGAAACCCCATCCAACAACTGAGGGATCTGGATGCAGAGATCCATGACTAGGCCCCGGGTGGAGCTCTGGGAGTCTAATTAGCAAGAAAGAGGAGGGTTTATATGAGCAAGAATTGTTGAAACCAAGGTTGGATAAAGCACAGGGACAAATAGCCAAACGAATGGAAACACATGAACTATGAACCAATGGCTGAGGGCCCCCAACTGGATCAGGCCCTCTGAATAGGCTAGACAGTTGATTGGCTTGATCTGTTTGGGAAGCATCCAGGCAGTGGGACCGGGTCCTGTGCTCATTGCATGAGTTGGCTGTTTGAAACCTGGAGCTTATGCAGGGTTGCTTGGCTCGTCCTGGGAGGAGGGGACTGGACCTGCCTGGACTGAGTCTACCAGGTTGATCTCAGTCCTCGGGGGCGGGGGAGAGGCTTTGCCCTGGAGGAGATGGGAATGGGGGGTGGGCTGGGAGGGGAGGGGAGAGGGGCGGGAGGGGGGAGAACAAGGGAATCCGTGGCTGATATGTAGAACTGAATTGTATTGTAAAATAAAATAAGATTTAAAAAAAAGAATTCTAAACAAATGATGGAATCAAAGCAAGAATTTTTTTTTATTTTATTACCTTCCCAATTATAATATTCTGTACCTGAATACATTTGCTTTCACTGCAAGTAATTAGTAAGGAACCTGGAATCACTGTCACTACTATGTAAGGGCAACTTTATCTTTGAATGATGCTAAATAGCATTCTCAAATATTTATGTATTAAACTTAACTCTCTTTGAGATCCTGAGTCTGTCACTCCTACTCAGACATACCATTTTATGTATTAATTTTTTATCAATTATTCTGAGTTTACATTTGCTTTTCTAGTTTCTGAATTAAAAGATAGGCTATAATTTTTCTAAAATCATTTTTGACATCTGTCTCCTCATATCTTAGAAGTAACAACTCTATCATTCTTTCCAAAGCTCCTGTCCACTATCATCTAAGAAACACACAACAGCTTCAATGAAAACTTTGCAAATATTTTCTTAGAATGTCACATTACCATTCATGTAGGATAGAGTTATTATTTGTTATTCATTGTTCAAAATGTCTAAATTAATGAAAAGGGTATTCAATCTAGATGTCTTTTACTTGGTAAAACTGTAAGAAATGCTTGAAAAGTACTTTACTTTCTTGTGTGGTATCTGAAAGACTGATTTTCACACTATTGTGCTGTTAATTGTCAAGAAATCATTTGTACTCACTCTTTATTAACTATAGCATGATACAAATCTCACTCTGAAGAACATCTTTACCTCTTAGAGGGAGATACATGGTGAGCAGGTATTTAGAACAAATAATGCTACACACACACACACACACACACACACACACACGTTGCTCTAAAAGTTGGTACCTTAGGGTAGAGCAATGGGGAGTACAAAAGAGAAAAATGTGATCCTTGCTTCAGGGTCTTTCTTGTGCTTTCTAGAGGAGTAGTCTATTTTTTAAGTCACAATGATGAAGGTACTTTACTTATATTGGATATGGGTATTGGGGAGAGATTTCAATTATTGTCCCAGAGGGATTATGGATAGTTCCATCTCATATGAGAAATTACTATGATTTATGTAAGTGAAATATCTTCTTATACATCTAAAGTAAAATTTATCGGAAAATATTGACCAGACTTCTTAGGGTCATGAAATAGTGAACTGAATGTTATTAGAGAAGATCCAGAGAACAGGCTGAAGAAATAAAGTGCAACCTTATCTGAAAAGACTTTGTGACACTATACCTGCAATTTAGTCACAATTTTAAAAGGGAAATAACTATATCATCATAAATAAAAAGCCTTCTCAGTTGATGCATAGGGGTTGAATAGTGAAAGAGACACAGACAAGGCACAAACAGAAAGAATTGTTATGTAGACAGAATGGTAAGACTGGATGATTCTGAAAAGCTTAAAATTGATAATTTTCAATGGGTCAACTTACTGCCGATTGTATTGATCGTTTCAACAGAGGTGGAGAATGTGTGTGTGTGTGTGTGTGTGTGTGTGTGTGTGTGTGTGTGTGTGTGTGTGTGTGTAGTGTGTAGCCATTCCAAACTTTGATCTGGAAGTTCCAACCCCCTTGAGGCTTTGGTAACTGTCACGTCTACAAGGCGGGGCCGAAAGAGGACCCTGAAGACCCAAGATCCGAATGTGTCATCGCTCTTGGTTCTTGGACCCTGGAAGCTGGAGGTAGACCCAGCAGAGTTCTCCAGAGAACACTGCAGGAATGCACTACACCTTTTCCAGACTCTGTAAACTATCCCTTCACTTGAAAGTGACCCCACAAAATAAACCTCCCTTTTAACTACGTGGAGTGGCCTTAATAATTTCACTAATATATATGAAAGTATGAAACAGAATTATTAGAGAGTGTTATGATTTTGAAATGACAATGACTAATGTATTAGAACTAATTGCATCTGGTAGGGATGAGGAAACAAGTTTTATGGGTTCAGAGTAGATATCAGGCATTCACTTTAGCCTATATTTAATAGTGTTCATGAGGCCTTCATTTGAAGAAAATGCCTTAAAGGGCCATTTTGTATATGGGTTAATTCTTTTTTTAGAAATTAGCCTAAGCCTATTTGGGAAGTTATGAATAGAGAAAGTAGCACTAAAGCCATAAGGATAGACATGGTTTAGCTTTAAATTTGGCAAAAGGGAGGAAAAAGTTTAGGTGTGTAATTTGGATACAGTGAACTATGTTCTCATTACACTCCATAATAGAACGTTCCAGAAAACATTGAGGTGTTCATTAGGAAAAGGTAAATGTTCTGTTTTTTTTTTCTGTGCTTGGATATTATTTGTCTTTGCAATTCAAAATTAACTGCTAAGTGAGCTACTCTAGTTTATTTTCTGTTGCTGTGATAAAACTACCTGAACATAAAAGCAAGAAGAGGGGAAAGGATTTATTTGATTTAAATTGCAGGTCACAATCCATCATAAAATAAGATCAGGACAGGAATAGAAGTAGAAATGAGGGTGGAAGGTTTTTGACTGGCTCATGCTCCGCTAACTTTATTATATAGTCCACTAAAGCAGGGAATGGTGTCTCCCACAATGGACTGCCCCACCCTACTACCATTCCTGTCAATCATCCATCAAGACAAACCCTCAGAAACATGGCACAATGATAGCTCACAGACTTATATCTAGGTGAGATCGATGATTAGTTTTCTCCACCAACAGCATATATTCTATATATACCTTCTGGTACTGTGCATGTTAGTCAACAAGGGTGAAACATAATTGAACACTAGATTAATTTCTCCATGCGCAATGTCATCTCTTATGTTGTCAATAATAGGGTCTTACAGTCAGGTTGTTAAATGTAACCAATAGCATTCACAATAACCTGTATTGTTTATGGGAGTCCATGAGAGCCCTTTGTCCAATAACTCAAAAAAAGGTGTAGCTCTTTCCTTGTACTAGGGTTTTTATTTGATAGCATAATATCTAACTGAGGCATTGTTTTTCTCATTATATGGTAACTATTTAAATTCCATTTACATATATATATATATACTTAGGAAACTTTAAGACATATTTCTTTGGAAAAAATGTAGTATTTATCAGTCTCTTCTGTGTCAATCTAAGAATATTTACTTTTTTGAACCTAAAATCATTTTAATTGCTTTTTAGGAATTTTTTATTCATTTTAAATACCAATCACAGATTCCTGTCTTCCCTCCACTTGCTTCTCCAGCCTCACCCCCCAGCCCATTCCCCTTTAAAAATTAGTTAAATGGAAGTACTATCAATTTCTCTCTTTCTCTCTCTCTCTCTCTCTCTCTCTCTCTCTCTCTCTCTCTCTCTCTCTCTCTCTCTCTCTCCCTGTCTTTCTTCTTAGTGACATGGGTTGGTGAAAAGTGATGACAGTGAGAAGTGTACACTGAGTTCTTTGCCTTCAATATCTATGTTCTTTAAAATTGATGCTTGATGAGAATCAAAGTGAAGAAAATTAAGTTGGAAGAATTCCAATTAAAATTATCTTACTTTTATATACATATTCTTGATGGAGGAGCATAGTTTTCTATTATTTAACTTTTTTTTTTTTTGGTTTTTCAAGTCAGGGTTTCTCTGTGTAGTTTTAGTGCCTGACCTGGATCTCGCTCTATAGACCAGGCTGGCCTCCCAAGTGTTGGGATAAAAGGCATGTGCCACCACTGCCTGGCCTATTATCTAACTTTGGAAACAAAATAGTTACACCTCAGATGGACAGGTGTACCTACACATATTGCACTTGGAAATTGAAAAGGGAGACTACTTCAGGCTATCTATGATTGCTTATTAAATGAAGCTACATGAAGAAAGGAACATCCAATACTAAAGACAGTCCTTGGGAAGAAGCCCTAGTTCTTCAACTTTTGTCTGTAAATTTATGACAGAATATGTACAGCCAGGTGGGTTCCAGCATTAACGATCATACCAGCACCACATCTCTTGTTCTACTTTAGAATAATCTGAGATTCTATTTTTTTAAGTCAATGTGAGTCCTACTCAAATTTGGTTTGTGTCAACTTGAAATAAGCCAGATTCATTTGAGAAGAGAGAACCTCAGTTGAAAAAATAGTGTACTAGATTGGCCTGAAAGAGGGCTTGGGGAGCATTTTCTTGATTGATGATATGAGTAGGTTCAGCTCACTGTGAGTATTGCCAGCCCTGGACTGGTTGTCCTGGATACTATGAGAAAGATGGATGAGCAAGCTGTGAGGAACAAGTCAGTAAGCAGCTTTCACCCATGGTCTCTGCATCAAATTCTCACTCCAGGTTCCTGCCTTGAGTACACCATTGTATGAAATTGCAAGGTAGAAGATTTTACTACTATGTGTCTCTGTGTCTCTGTCTCTGTCTCCTCCTCCTCCTCCTCCTCCTCCTCCTCCTCCTCCTCCACCTCCTCCTCCTCCTCCTTCTCCTCCTCCTCCTCCTTCTTCTTCTCTCTCTCTCACCTTTTCTCTCTATCTCTATCTATATCTCTCGATCTATCTATCTATCTATCTATCTATCTATCTATCTATCATCTATCTATCTATCATCTAACACACACACACACACACACACACACACACACACATACACATACACACACACACACAGAGAGAGAGAGGGAGTCTATTTTATCTTAGTACTTAGTAAATACTAGCCACATCTCTTTAGAAGGCATTTATTTGAAAAACTTTGCCCGAGTCTCTGTTCTTCTTTGCATTCAGCATCAAGATGTGATAGAAGTCTGCTTATCCAGAAATACAGCCTCTTATTTAATTACCAGTTCCTGGACTGAAAGATTTGTTCCATGTTCAAAAATGTGCATTAGGTCCACATTTCACTTTCTTTCCAAACAATTCTTAAGCAATTATACAGCACCAAAAGATGGTAGTGATTTGACATGACCCATTCCCTTTTTCTTACCTTTAAATTTTCAAGCCCATAGGAAATAAGAACAGACATATTAGAAATTATCTCACGCAGTTCATGTTCATAGTCCTATTATTATGTTTTCTGTTCTCTCAATTGAACCTAGGGATTAATGTGTGTTAAGCAAGTAATCTACCACCAACCTATATCCTCAGACCAATTTATGAATTTACTTTGTGAAAAAAAATCTAAGTACCTGAGCTAGAATTTAACTCACTTTACAGCTAGGATGACCTTCAACTTCATTTCCAGATCCTCTGCCTAAGAGTAACTGTGATTATAGTCCAGCCCCACCTGCCCTAGCTTAGGGAGAACTCTTGTTCACCTAATGTACAGATTTTTAACCTAATGTGAGACTTTCATTGTACTGATAAATGCTCAGAAGTTATTTTCTGGTGAACAGCAAAATAATATTTATTCTAATATAATTCAGTTTACCTCTTTCTTATCTTGCAAAGAACTGTAAACACATGTCAAACAACCTATATCAAATAAACAAAAGAATAGATTGTCCCATTGTTTTTCAAATGTCTCTTTGTACATGCTTGGTTGTGTTTCCTGGTTGTCACATTCAATTTCTATATGTTTGTTACTTTAAATTTTGGGGGGCTTTTTCTATATATTAACACAATTTTTTTTCTTGTTGTTAAAATTGCGTATTATGCCTATACTTCTGGTAAGGTGTTTTTTCCCTTAGTTTTCTTGATAATGATTACAGTTCTTATTGTTTTCATTTGAATATTCATTTACAATTTATATTTCATAGACTTTTTAAGAGTGCTAGTGCTCTAAGCCAGTCAATAAAGAGTGGTAAGCAAAGTGTTCTACCACTGATCTACATTCTCCTCCTCTGCAGAAAGTTTAGGTTTAGATAATAAGAGTTTTGTTTCAATTTCAAAGAATATCCATTAGTGATATACAAAGGTCTTATTATAGACAAATAGATATAACCATAAACCTAAATCATATCTAAATATTTATGATTTTTATTACTCCAGGAATTCTCTCATGCCTACTTACAAAATCCTTCTGCAACATGCCTAGTATAAGTAGGTTAAATTTGACTCCAGAACTTTGATTAGAGGATACTGTATTGAATAAACTGTGTTATGTATTGATTTCTTCATGTAGCTTAACTTCTCATATTCACTCAAGTTACAGCCTGTCAGTATCTTCTATTTGTAATTTCTTAATGACTCTGAAAAGTATCTTATATTTAATACTGAAAAGTATTTAATATTAAAAAAGAATTTTATATTTAAAAACCTCATTTAAAAAAAATTCTCATGTTTTCAAATTTGGGTCCAAAATACAGATGAAATAAAATAATATATGAGAAAGGCTCCATGAATGTTGCCCGCGAGTCATCCTAGCATCTTCAACACTATCTCTGTCTGTCTCTTTGTCTCTGTCTGTCCCTGTCCCTGCTTCCCTCACTCCCATCTCCCCCTACCATCCTCTCTGTAAAACTCGCTGAGTACAGGATTGTTTGAAAATGAAATTTCCTTTTCTCACAGTGTAAAATCATCTCCAAGAGCAAAACCGTTGTGTGTCAAGTGTCAGCTTGAGCCCAGGGTGACAGTGCCAAGGCCGTGATGTCCAGAGCAGAGGCTTGAGGAAAGCAGGAGTGACAGAGTATTTCCTGGCTGGGTCTCTGTGTGACTGAGCTAACAATCAGCTTATGATTGTTTAAATGGCTGTGGGTGTTTAATCCCCAGAATTTATATTTAGTTTAAGGTATTAAGGTCTAAGAAGGACAAATCTATGAAAGCTAAAATGAAATGGCCTTCCCAAAAGAGTAATCCTTAGTTTCAAAGAGATTCGGAAATTACATTGTTTAGGTTTAAAAATTTAGATACACATTGCACAGATTTGGAAAGCAGTAAAGGATTAGAAGGCTGGAAGAAAGAACCTTTGAAATAAGATTATTAGTGCTCAGGGAGGATTTAACCATGAGAGGAGGTCATTGTTTTTGTATCAACACATGTTCTAATACCTCAGTGGAAATTGTTAGCGTCTTCAACATTTGCTCAGAACTGCACAAACTTTTGAGGGCTTTGGAAACGTCACATGGAGACAGCATGCACTTTGAGGTCAAGTCTCAGTGAATGAAAGAGTGCCTCGTGTGATGAAATTTAAATGTCGGGATACTGTGTATTATAAATCACGGAGACATGAATTGTTAAAGAGAAATGAAATGCTCATTTTCTGAGGGAAATTCAGCTATAATAAAGAAACTGCCTACAATGGCATTTTTTTAAAATTTGCTGTAGTACCAGCAGTGATGATCACAGAAATAAGATTTTTCATTTCTTTCCTATTAATTCTATATATACTATATCTCTTCACATGCAATGTACTTTGATTCTTAACACAACTTCTGACATATTTTAGTCTTATTTTTCCATATGAGGTAAGTAAAGTAGGATTCAAAGTTGATAATTGATCCCTAAGAAAATGTTCTTATGAAAACTTCCTTCATTTTGCCTGAGAATCAAACCACTATATCACAAATACAAAATTATTGTATGTATCTTTAATGTCTTATATGTAAATAAAGGGCTATTTTTCCTATGGTCATTAGTTAGGCATTTTTCCTTTCTATAATATTGAATACCTTGAGTATTCATTTTTAAAATAGTATTTTTATAATCTTAAAAACAAAATAATTTAAAATAATATTTTTATTCCTTTTATGAATTTATCTTCATGTTGATGGTTAATAGACATATGCCATTAAGTTATTAAAATGTATAGCTTAGAACTTTTCAATTATTAAACTGTGCTGAATCTTTACAAATTACCTTGATAAGTTTTTTTTAGTATTATTTATTAGTGGATGCAATGCAACTGGTCCACTGTATTTCATGAAACAGTATATTAATACCGGTGGAACAACACAGAATTTATTTATTAAGCTAAGCTTAAGTATTTGCCTTGTGGCAAAGATTTATCTTCCCAAGTTAGATTAATGCATAATTTGTCAATAATTTAAGAGTCCCTGAGTCTTAACTAATATTTTTATGCCTAAATAGATTTGAGATTAACTTGTGAAGGTACTTTCCTCCTTGTAATACTATCCTTCAAATTTTAGGGAAATTTTGATTACAAGGCAAACTCTCTCCCTGTTGGGGCAGGAAATCCATCTCCTTTACACTATTCATGTACTTAAGTACTGATTGCTTTGATTGTTTTTCTTTTTTCCTAAGTTTGTTTCCAAGCCTCTTTCTTCTGCTTTTCACAATCCATAGTTTCTTTCCTATGATCTGATTCTTATCTTCCATTCCTTCCCCCCAATCTTTTCTCCTATCATTTCATCCTCTCTTTATTCTATGAACTGCTTTTAAGTAAGTGTCAAGACCAATGGCAGGCCCTTTATTAAAAGCAGCAGACCATCCTGTTTCCCACCAAGATGGTGGGAAAACTACATAGTTGTTAGTCTGGTAAATCTTAGCTTATCTGAGCCAAGGTTCTCTGTGTGTGAACGTGTGGATGTGTGAATGTGCATCAATGATCAGTGTGTGAATGTGTGTATGTGTGAATTTGCCTCAATAAAGGGCAATATTATTGTTTTTGCTTAAAATTTTGTCAAAAAATAGGAAAAACATAATCTACTGTGGAATTTTGAAGATATTTTATTCAAAGCCTTTTTAAAGTTCCAAAATTATGTAACAAAAACTAAATTTTACTCTTTTTGGGGAAAAGTATGTGAACTTTTGAGTACATGTAAAAAATCCACTAGGCAATGTTGAAACTTGCTGACTACCCAATTTTGACAGCTGCTTTCACTGAGAGTAAAGAAAAGAAAGATTATCGAATTTCTTTTTCGTTGAAAAATTCCCCATGAAATACAGCCAAGTGGTCAAAGGGTGGTTAATGAGGGGAGAGGACAAGAGGCTGTGAGGCAAAGCTCCCCTTGCTGCCTCTCCATAGCAGGTGCAGGGTTTGACTGAATGTCGAACTGTCAGCTTTCACATCACAAGCAGAAAAGCAAGAAAATGAACATGCTCTTTCATCATTACTTCTGTGGAAACAAGAACCATCTAAATGCTGGGTCAAAATCTGTAAAAGCTAAGAAAATAATTGCTTTCTCTCAATGTCCTAACAATTCTTTCTACAGTTCCCTACTATTGTGATTTCAGCCTTTAGCCTTAGTCTTTATTTGTCCGTATGGTCTCCAAACATGATTAGAGTTTACAGTGAGAAATGAGTTTGCACTAAGGACTCATGCTTTGGTTGCAGGGAAGAAAATATGATCCTCAATTCAGATGGACTAAGAATTTTCTTTTATATACATTATGTTAGAGATATATGTACGAACTAAATACACATGTAGAGCATAGAGGAAGGAAAGAGGAAATAGAGGGGAGAGAGAGAGAGAGAGAGAGAGAGAGAGAGAGAGAGAGAGAGAGAGAGAGAGAGAGAGAAAAGAAGAAGAAGAAGAAGAAGAAGAAGAAGAAGAAGAAGAAGAAGAAGAAGAAGAAGAAGAAGAAGAGGAAGAAGAAGAAGAAGGGAAGAGACTATCTAGTAAATAATGAAAATAAATTGAATGGCTCACAGTTCTAGAGCCAGGAATCTGAGACCCATGGACAAACTAATGATGAGATTGCTGTTGTTATTATTGCTGCTGCAGCTGGTGGTGATGCTGTTGCCAAAAGACAACATGGAGGTTAAACCTGGTCTTTTATGAGGAATTTACTCTCAGTGACAATGGAATAAACTCCTTAATGAGTATGTTACTCCTATGACATAATGACTTCTCATAGGATCCATTGTCCAACATCCATACTTTATACCATGTTTCAAATAATCTAATCTGGATTTGGTGTGAAGAATAATTAAGAGAAAATTGTTTGACTTCAATTATTTTTCTTTTTTCGTGTGTGTGTGTGTGTGTGTGTGTGTGTGTGTGTGTGTGTGATGGATCTTTATTTCATATTGTTACGGTTTGTAGATTGGAAAAAAAGTACAGGGAGTAGGGAGATGGGATATACATTATGGCAGTACAAGTACACACACACACACACACACACACACACACACACACACACACACACTCATACAGAATCAAAGTATTTATTTAGATTCGCTTTTTTTTTTTTATATTTCTAGAACCTCAACGTACTGGCTCTCTCGCATCCAGTCTTTTCTCTACTGCAATGAGAACGGCCTCCTGGGCAGCTTCTCTGAGGAGACGCACTCCTGCACCTGTCCCAATGACCAGGTAGTGTGCACAGCCTTTCTGCCCTGCACCGTGGGCGATGCCTCTGCCTGCCTGACCTGCGCTCCTGACAACCGTACCCGCTGCGGCACCTGCAACACGGGCTACATGCTGAGCCAAGGACTCTGCAAGCCTGAAGTCGCCGAGTCAACTGATCACTACATTGGCTTTGAGACTGACCTGCAAGACCTAGAGATGAAATACCTGTTGCAGAAAACCGACCGACGAATAGAAGTCCATGCCATCTTCATCAGCAATGACATGCGCCTCAATAGCTGGTTTGATCCTTCATGGAGAAAGCGGATGCTCCTGACCTTGAAGAGTAACAAGTACAAGTCCAGTCTGGTCCACATGATCTTGGGTCTCTCTTTACAGATTTGCTTAACTAAAAATAGCACGTTGGAGCCAGTGCTGGCAGTTTACATCAATCCCTTCGGAGGCAGCCATTCTGAGAGCTGGTTTATGCCTGTGAGTGAAAGCAGCTTTCCAGACTGGGAGCGGACTAAGCTGGACCTCCCACTACAGTGCTATAATTGGACACTGACTCTGGGAAACAAATGGAAGACATTTTTTGAGACAGTACACATCTACCTGAGGAGTCGCATCAAGGCGAATGGCCCCAACAGCAACGAGAGCATTTACTATGAGCCTTTGGAGTTTATTGACCCATCTCGGAACCTGGGCTACATGAAAATCAACAACATCCAAGTGTTTGGCTACAGCATGCACTTTGACCCTGAAGCTATCCGGGACCTGATTTTGCAGCTGGACTACCCTTACACTCAGGGATCCCAGGACTCGGCACTTTTACAGCTACTAGAGATAAGAGACCGTGTAAATAAACTCTCCCCACCTGGTCAGCGCCGTCTAGATCTTTTCTCTTGCTTGCTTCGTCATAGACTAAAGCTGTCTACTAGTGAGGTGGTGAGAATTCAATCTGCTCTGCAGGCATTTAATGCCAAATTACCAAACACAGTGGATTACGACACAACCAAATTATGTAGTTAACCGTATGTCAAGCACAACCCAAAACCTTGAAGGAGTTTTTACAGTGCTTTTGTGGAACAGTTTATGTTTGGAAAAGTAAATTTAAATTGTCTTTTCAATATCTGTCTTATATCAGTCAATAACGTTGGATGGCAATCTACACACATGAACTTGATGACAATGAATATATTATACTACAGTTTGGGTTTATGAATGAAATAAATACTGACCCCAGTCTAGAAGACATTCTACTTTTTACAATAAATTTCCTTTGTAATTTTATATGTTCCGTGGCAATGCTTTTGTGCATTACATCCTCTAGAGGGAACATAAAAAGATACCAATAAAATTTTGTAGCTGAACAGTTATTAACAAGAAGTGCTGTGGGATTCATTTTTTTCCAAGAAATGAGTTCTATTTCGATATAATTTGTAGGAACCTGGGGAAAATTCTCCAGAACCTTTTAATGGAAAGAGTTGAAGTTTCATTGAGATCATCTGTTCTGAAAAAAACCAAATAGGGGGACTTCTTGCATTCAGTTCCTTTCTTCTGGTGAACAACAGAATGGCTGAAGGGTGTTTTTTAGCTTCATTCAGAAACTAAAACGAGAAACAATCATCATTAAAATTGTCATACACACCAATTTATAAATAAATATCAATCTATTTCAGCAAACATATATCAATATTAATATCAATATTAGATGACTATAAGCCAAAGTACAAGGAGCATAAACTGGTAACCTTCTTACCAAACCTCTTTATCACTCATTCTACTTCTAGTAACCAGGTACCAAAATTCTGTAAAATAATTTAAAAGAATGAAAAGCTACATCTTACCAATGTCCATAAGATAACACTTCTGGAATTCACAAGCTATAAAGTAAGGGTATAAAAAATGCTCAAATAAATACTCTTTCTGAGATTCACATTACTAAAATACACTTGATATGAAGAACTTTCATAACTAGTATAAATGTTTCTTTTGAAAGTTATATTTATTTTTTCATTGGTCTATTATATAAGAATACACCTATATTTAGCTATTTTTCTATCAATGGAATTTTCATTTATATTACAGTATATGATTAGTAAAATATTTTGTCACTTATCACACAGACCTTGTCTAGGCTTATTTTGCAATTTTCCTTATTGACTGACCAAATTCACAGTTAATTCCAGCTTTCTTGAGGTTATAGAGCATTATTCTAAGAGCACAGAAAAAGGACTCATGAAAGGAGTGTGAAATTAAAAAAAATACAGTTGATGTAAGAATTCTACACATATTTTGGACTTTGAGGTGTATATTTTCATTTAAAAAATGTTAAGTTGATAGGTCCTACAACAAATATTTAGTCAATCTGCAAAACAAAACATAATGACCACTGTCTAGTATGTGGCTGAATTTTTGTTTTTAATAAACTATCTGCTGTTTGTAGGTAATTCAACAAAAAATACATATTAAAACTAAATGTCCTTCAAATTTCTGAGGTGATTGCAAATATTCTCTTGGTAACTTTAATACTTAGTTACACACTATTTCATTCCCTTTGTAGAAAAAGAACGAAAATTCAGAGTGGTTAGTCAAATTCTTTTTTTTTCCAAGTAGTGTGTTTGTTGTCTTTTTTCCCCTTTTATTCTTCTCTCAAACTTTATATCCAGACCAGAGTTTCCACTTCTTCCACTTTTTTTAGCTCCCCTCCCCCTCTCGCCCAGATTCATATGTTCATAGTGGCTTTATTCGTAATAGCCAGAAATTGGAAACAACCTAGATGTCATTGAAACAAAAAAATGGATAAAGAAAATTATTACAATTACACAATGGAGTATTGCTTGACTATTAAAAACAATGATATCATGAAATTTGCAGGCAAATGGACAGAACTAGAAGAAATCATCCTGAATGAGGTAATTTAGATGCAGAAAGACAAACATTGTATGTACTCACTTATAAGTAGACATTAGCTGTTAAATAAAGGTTGGTCAAATTCTTAAAGACCACAAGCCAAGGAGTTGAAGACAAATTTTCCTGGAATTAATTTAATCACTTTAATTTGCACCACTGATTTTTAAAAGAATGACTATATCCCTTTATTGAATTTGATGTAATGTAAAAATTATGATAAAAGAAGAGTAAAAAAAGTATGCTAAAATTAGATAATATTGTAAAACAGATATACCTGAAAATGAAAAAAAAAAATAATCATTTACCATCTTTAACCAGCCACGCCCATTTGAGTAGTCTCATGAATGTATTTAAAATGACTTTTCCAAAAGGATTGTTGGTGTCAGCTGGGCTAAGACCCTGCTCCCCAGAAACTATCTAAACACTGTACATAATTACCAGCATGCTTTATGAAGCAATCATTTGGAGGTAATTACACAAACGGTCAGTGGTGCTATCTCTTTTATTGCATAGTTCACTATGGCATGTGCAGCACGAGGAAGAGATGATCTCACTACCACAGGTAAGAAAGTATTTCAAGGCTTCAGGTAATGGTTAATATTAGTGTAAAAATCAAATTGAATGGAAATATATTAATATTAGCTCCAACTCTGGTTAAACTAATTCAGTAAGTCATTTGAGTTTCATAGTGGTCTCTATGAATGACAGAGAAAAAGAATGATTTCTTCTCTCTAAATAGAATTTCTATGATAATTAGAATAATGTATGTAAATATACCAAGAAAATTCTAAAATGCTGATACATATTTAAAGGATATATGACCAAAATATAGCTGCCAGTTACCATCACATATTGATAAATAACAGGAAATGTCTGTCTAACAACTAATAGACAACATAATAATCTATTATGCATACAGAGAACGGAGTTCATAACAATTTCATTTCTCCTGAATTGGTTTGTATGCAAACATTTCTTCTCGTAGCTGTTTGAAGAATTTGAGAATTGCTTGTTTTGATTTGAGACAGGGTGTCCTAAAAGCTCTGGCTGCAACAAAATGATTATATGACAAGGAAGGACTTGGACATCTGATCATCTGGCCTCTGCCTCTTAAGTATTGAAGAATTTTGGAAATTTGCAATAAAAATAACTTCTCTGTCAAAGTCCCATTTGCAGCAAACACATGGAGAGTTTGTCTTTGACTTCCTTTTGTTAACTTCTTTGTAAATGTTGTTTCCTTATTCATTTACGTCTCTCTCTCTCTCTCTCTCTCTCTCTCTCTCTCTCTCTCTCTCTCTCTCCCTCCCTCCCTCCCTCCCTCCCTCCCTCCCTCCCTCCCTCCCTCCCTCCCTCCCTCTCTCTCTCTCTCTCTCTCTCTCTCTCTCTCTCTCTCTCTCTCTCTCTCTCTCTCTCTCGTGTGTGTGTGTGTGTGTGTGTGTGTGTGTGTGTGTGTGTGTGTGTATGTTTGTGTGCAGCAGCATACATAGGCTAGAATGGAGCAGCATTTCACCTGGAGCTGAGGTTATAGGCTGTTGTGAGTAGGCTGAACCCCAAGCCCCTAAGAGAGCAGCAAATGTTCTAAACCACTGAGACCTCTCGACAGCCCCTGGTACT